>NW_012120710.1:9371824-9385485 GCF_000951035.1 Colobus angolensis palliatus | reverse complement strand
TGGCACAAGTATACATATGTAACAAACCTGCACGTTATGCACATGTACCCTAGAACTTAAAGTATAATAATAAACAAACAAACAAATAAATAAATAAATAAATCAAAATAAAAAAAAAAAGAAAACCAACTGCTAGTGCCAATGACAAAGTTAATGATCTGGCTTCAAAATGTCATTTTAGAAATAATTTTAGTCCCTAACATCACTGTAAGTTTAAAGCAATCAGTTATAGTTTTCTTTCAAACTTTGCTACATTTATTATTAGTAATAATGTGGGAACCTACAAAGGTTTCAGGATGCATTCCTCATTAATGCTAGAGAAATCCTTTGGAGAATCAAATTTATTTATCTAATACCTGGAAATATAATACTTGCCTGTTAACTTGATTTTTTATTTAATATTTTACATTTTGCTATTATACTTGCATGTTAACTTGATTTTTTATTTAATATTTTACATTTTGCTATTATACTTGCATGTTAACTTGACTTTTTTCTTCATATTTTACATTTTAAAGTATCACAGGGTCATAGGGAAGTCTGCCCTCAGCAAACCACTTACCAAAATTCAGTGGTCTGTGCCTACAAACTTCATTAATAACTGCTTGCAGATTGGCAGCTATCTGGTCACTTGACATATCCAACTGAAAGAAAGTAATATATATAACATTAATGATGAGAAAGAAGATAATACAATTATTCTACACTATTTTTCAAATATTCAATCAATGCAAATTATCTAGTAAGTGACCGTACTGTGAAAGGGGAAAACCTCTACAGCTCTTTGTTTCGAATGCCACATTTACATGTCTTCACATGTCAAGATTTAATAGATTTATAGAACATGTTACAACAAATTGAAGTTGAAGTTTTTCTACTTGAGAGTCCTTGACTTCCAAGTAATTTCCCCAAAGCATATCTTGGAGCAGAATACATCATTTCCTACACCTACCCTGCAAGGAAACAGTGATATTTTCTCATGAAGTTTGTTGATTTAAAGGAAACTAAGAAAATGTTTAGAAATTAATGTTTTCATGAGTCCAAAATAAAACTGCTTGCCACATGCATTCAGACAATATATATCTACACAGAGACAATTTCAGGATGTTGTGCTAACATTCTAATTTTTCAAACACTCTATGCAATAACAATTATCTTGTCATTTAGCAGTAAGTAAATATACAGTGAATGAGTCCTATTCATAAAACTCCTAAACTCAAATTACACCCTTGAAAAGTCTTTGTGTTTATTATTCAAATTCAATGACTCTTACTCTTCCTAAATATTCTAGTTAAAATCCATTATATTACATTCAAATGTTTACAGGATTTTGCACTGTGCCAAATAAACCAATTTTTAAAAAATTCATGGCTGGGCACGGTGGCTCACGCCTGTAATCCCAGCACTTTGGGAGGCCAAGGCAGGTGGATCACCTGAGGTCAGGAGTTTGAGACCTGCCTGGCCAACACAGTGAAACCTCGTCTCTACTAAAAATATAAAAATTAGTCAGGTGTGGTAGCAGATGCCTGTAAACCCAGCTACTCGGGAGGCTGAGGTAGGAGAATCGCTTGATCCCAGGAGGCAGACGTTGCAGTTGGCTGAGATCGCGTCATTGCACTCCAGCCTGGGTGACGAGAGTGAAACTCTGTCTCAAAAAAAAAAAGAAGATTCATATAAAATTATAGTAGCTTAACAGGCAAAATTTATACAGTACAATAGTTGAAGTTCAAACAAGATTTCTGTTTTCCAAAGACTCTGAGAGCACTGTGAGAATTGTGCCCCACATAAACATAAAGAGAATTCATCCTAAAAAAATTATTTTATCATCATCAACAGCATTTATTCAACACCCACTTGGGCATGATGCAGTACCAAATCCTAAGTGAGAAAGGTTGGACAATACTGGAGGAATTCTCACTTTATGCCAATCCTTAAGTAGAAGTTCTGAGAGGAAAAAAAAGCAATGCTTAGTTCACCTTATTAAGTCCATACACCATACAGACTTTAATTTGCATTGAAGCAGGTAGCTCACTGGCAGAGAAGGCACCTTATATCTTTTATGTTGAAAAATAAAAAAGAAAAGGCTAATGGCATCAGCATGTGTCCCTGCCTTCAATTCCCCTCTTAATTCTGCACAATATATGTTTCAAAAATATAAAACAATTACGTCCCCTGCAACTTTCATTATTAGGATGCCTTCGATGATTTTATCAATTTAAGTTTAAAAAAAACACAAAAATGTTTTAAAACATAGTTTATACTTTTATTCAAATTTTAGCATCTTTAATATATGGTACTGTGCCCGCTACTGAATTTTAAAATATATGTATAGCTATACTTTTTATTTTAGATATTGTGCAAAATTATGGAAATGTTACATATCTCATAGGCATTACTGTGATTATTTAATTGGCTAATGACAAGACAGATAGCTGTGTACAAAAACAAAATATAAGTGTGGATGAGTTTTATCAAAACTTGCAAAGGAAATTAATTTGGGGTGACAATGATTTAAGAGAACTCAGAAAAGCAAACTTACAAGGTTTTCTGCCTACTTCTCAGTTAGTCTGCACTCCAATAGTGCTTTCCCATGTGATAACATTTTGTGGTCTTAAGGAGATAGGATGACTATTTCGAGGAGAGAATGTTATCTATTATATTAACAATAGCACAGTATATGACTTGGTACAGCAAGGGAAAAACAAACAGGGATGGGGTTGATCTTGAAGGGGATATAGGACTATGTTAAGCACCATATTTGTACATGTGCATATGTGTGTATCTGAATATATAACAGTCACAATACTATATATGTTTAACTAAAGTGATTATCCACTGCAAGACAAAACAGTTACTCCTTATTCTGGAGCATACATGTTTTCAAAAAAAAAAAAAACAGACCTTTACTTTCTGCTTAGCATTGCTTATAATGTCAGAAACCATTCCCTAAGCAGACAGAAGACTTCTACAAAAGATGTCAGGGCAGTGGCTCAGTAGACACAGGTGAACTTTATGTCTCTATCTCTGTTTTAACTCTCAGATTTCCCCCTTTTTGCGTAATTCCTAACCATTTTATTCAATAACTTTCTTATCATCATGATAAAACTAAAAATTAGTGGTTCTTAACCCTTTTTTTTTTTTGTCCCGTTGAGATGCATATGTCATAATTCATCTCAGGGCAAAATGTAATCACAAGCATGTCCAAGCCAGTGATTCTTAAACATTTTTAGGTCACTGAGTCTTGCTACAGAAAAATGCACATAAAGAACTTAGTCTACACTACCAGGGTCTTCATAGATTCTCTGATTTAAAAGAAAGGGGATAAAAGAAGAAAGATTTCTGGGGAAAGTGTCTGAGTTAAAAAGGATCCCTGGGCCACATTTTGAGAACCACTACTACAGAGGTTAGTCTGTCCAGACATTTTGAAGGACTAAGGATTACAGTGTGAATAAAGGACTTTTACAATCTTACAGAAGACAGAACCAAAAAAAGAAAAAAAAAAGCACCCCATACATGATTTTTAAACAATCACATGTTCCTTCTAAAGTGGCAGCTTATATTACTATAAATGTTCTGACAGTCTCTAGATGACTAATTACCTTTGACTGAAAACTGCAGAGAGGACTGCTGCTTTGGATAAGCACCTGTTAGACCACTTGTCCTCCAAAATCCCTTCCAAATGTAATATTCTAAGACTATATAAAGTGTGGACTGGCAGACGGCTTTTAAAGATGGGCCAAAACTCTTTTTTTTTTTTTTGAGATGGAGTCTCGCTCTGTCGCCCAGGCTGAAGTGCAGTGGCGCGATCTCGGCTCACTGCAAGCTCCGCCTCCCGGGTTTACGCCATTCTCCTGCCTCAGCCTCCCGAGTAGCTGGGACTACAGGCGCCTGCCATCTTGCCCGGCTAGTTTTTTGTATTTTTTAATAGAGACGGGGTTTCACCGTGTAGGCCAGGGTGGTCTCAATCTCCTGACCTCGTGATCCACCCGTCTCGGCCTCCCAAAGTGCTGGGATTACAGGCTTGAGCCACCGCGCCCGGCCCAAAACTCTTAATTTCCATGACTCCTAACAGTCTAAACCAAGAAAAGAAAAGTTATCTGTATGTCTCCTACATAACATAAAGTAGTAATAATAATTGATGGTGCAGCTCTGTTTATTGGGTACTTACTTTGGGCCAAGCTCTAAGTGTTCACATAGATATTCTTATTCATTTCTCCCAAGAACCCTATGAGGTAGGTGCTATTATTATCCTATATTTACACTTATAAACTGAGACTCAGAAAACTCTAACTTATTCATGGGCACACACATGGTAAGGAGTGGCCAAGTAGCTACGTGTCTGAGCACTTAAGGCGGACAAACCTCACTTCCACCACCTTACTAGCTTATGACTCTGGACACAGGTATTACAAGTTGGTGATCTTTATATAAGGAAAATGAAGTATCAGTTGTCTGAGAAACACAAATGAGCGTGTTGTATACTAAGGGGAGAAAAAAGAGAAACTAAGTGAAACACTAAAAGAATATACATTTAAGATGGAAAAATAAGAATTTTTCTCTCTGCCCAATGAATCCCTTACTACCTTCCTAATTTTTAGATGTTAACACCATACAACTTAGCAACATTTACTTAATCCCCACTCTGTCAAGCAACACACAGAACCAGGAACAGAAAGATGAATAAGATACAAACCTTGCCCTTGAGATTACAATCTAGACACTAAAACACACCATAAGAAATACCACTTTAACTATATGAACAAAGTGCCACAAGGGCACAGAGGAAGAAGTAATTGACACGGAAGGCTTTACTCATCACCAAAGAAGGTGATATCTAAGCTGAGTCTTAAAGGATGACGAATTTTGAAAGACAAAGAGGATCTTCTAGGTAGAGGGACCAGCATAAGGGAATGTGAGACAAAGGTGGATCAGGAGAACCCACAGACCCTTTGAAGGAAGCGGATTGCTCCGGCAGGCCCCAAGGACAGCTGAAAAACTGTGCTGCTATCCATGGCTGAGACCTGAAGACAGTTTGCATCACAGTACTCTGTGCAGACATGCCCCACTACCAGCCTGGAGCCTGGTAACTCTGCTGGGTGACCAGATCCAGAAGAGAAATAACAATCACTACAGTTTGGCTTTCAGGAAGCCCCATCCCTAGGGGAAGAAGGGGAGCACTACATCAAGGGAACAACTGGTGGGACAAAAGAATCTGAACAGCAGCCCTTGAGCCTCAGAACTTCCCTCTGTCTGCCCAAATAAGGAACCAGAAAAACAATTGTGGTAATATGACAAAACCAAAGTTCTTAAATACCCACCCCCCCGCAAAAGATCACACTAGCTTATCAGCAATGGATCGCAATGGATCAAAACCAAGAAGAAATCCCTCAATTGCCAGGAAAAGAATTCAGAAGGTTGATTATTAAGCTAATCAAGGAGGCAGCAGAGAAAGGTGAAGTCCAACTTAATGAAATCAAAAAAGTGATACAAGATATGAAGGGAAAAATCTTCAGTGAACTAGACAGCATAAATAAAAAATAATCACAACTTCTGGAAATGAAGGACACACTTAGAGAAATGCAAAATGCACTGGAAAGTTTCAGCAATAGAATCCAACAAGCAGAATAAAGAATTACAGAGCTCAAAGACAAGTTTTTTGAATTAACTCAATCCACAAAGAGAAAGAAAAGGGAATCAAAATAAATAAATAAACAAAGCCTCCAAGAAGTTGGGATTATGTTAAATGATCAAAACTAAGAAGAATATGGTGTTCCTGAGGAAGAAATCAACAAGTTTGAAAAACATATTTGAGGGAATAATCAAGGAAAACTTCCCAGCCTTGCTAGAGATCTAAATACAAAGCAGCTCAAAGAACACCTGGGAAATTTATCGCAAAAAGATCATTGCCTAGACACATAGTCGTCAGGTTATCTAAAGTCAAGATGAAGGAAAGGATCTTAAAAGCTGTAAGGAAAAAGCACCAGGTAACCTAAAAAGGAAAACCTATCAGATTAACAGCAAATTTCTCTGCAGAAACCCTACAAGCTAGAAGGGATTAGGGCCCCATCTTCTGCCTCCTTAAAAAAAAAAAAAAAATATTGGCCAAGATTTTCGTATCCAGTGAAACTAAACTTCATAAATGAAGGAAGGATACAGTCTTTTTCAGACAAATGCTGAGAGAATTTGCCACTACCAAACCAACACCACTAAATCTTAAAGCAAATCCTTGAAATACACCAAAATAGGACCTCATTAAAACATAAATCTCACAGGACCTATAAAACAAAGATGTAATAAATTTAAGAAAAAAAAGGTATCAGGCAACAAATAGCACAATGAATAGAATAGTACTTCACATCTCAATACTAATGTTGAATGTAAGTGGCCTAAATGCTCTACTTAAAAGATACAGAATAGCAGAATGGATAAAAATTAACCAAACAAGTATCTGCTGTCTTCAAGAGACTGCCTAACACATAAGGAGTGAAATCAACTTAAGGTAAAGAGGTGGGAAAAAAATTAATCTATACAAATGGACACCAAAAGTGAGCAGGAGTAGCTATTCTTATATCAGACAAAACAAACTTTAAAGCAACAGCAGATAAAAAAGACAAAGACATTATATTTTGACATTATATAATGACAAAAGAACTTGTCCAACAGGCAAATATCACAATCCTAAATATATATGCACTAACGCTGGAGCTCCCAAATTTATAAAACAACTACTACTAGACCTAAGAAATGAGATACATAGCAACACAATAATAGTGGGAGATTTCAATACTCCGCTGACAGCACTAGACAGGTCATCAAGACAGAAAGTCAACAAAGAAACAATGGATTTAAAATATACCCTAGATCAAATGAGCATAAGAGATATTTACACAACATTCTACCCAACAACTGCAGAATATACATTCCATTCATCAGCACATGGAACATTCTCCAAGATAGACCATACGATAGGCCACAAAACAAGTCTCAATAATTTTAAGAAAACTGAAATTATATCAAATACTCTCTCAGACCACAGTAGAATAAAAGTGGAAATTAACTCCAAAAGGAACCCTCAAAACCGTAGAAATTAAACAACCTGCTCTTGAATGATCACAGGGTTAACAATAAAATCAAGATGGAAATTAAAAAATTCTTTGAACTGAATGATAATAGTGACACAATCTATTAAAACCTTTGGGATTCAGCAAAGGGAGTGCTAAGAGGAAAGTTCATAGCCTTAAATGACACATCAAAAAATCTGAAAGAGCAAAAACAGACAATCTAAAGTAACACCTCAGAGAACTAGAGAAACAAGAACAAACCAAACCAAACCCAGCAGAAGAAAAGAAATAACCAAGATCAGAGCAGAACAAAATGCAATGGAAACAAACAAACAAAAAACAATACAAAAAAATAAATGAAACAAATGGCTGGTTCTTTGAAAAGATAAATTAAATCAATAGATGATTAGCGAGATTAATGAAGAAAAAGAGAAAATCCAAATACGCTCAATTAGAAATGAAACAGGAGATATTACAACTGATACCACAGAAATACAAAATATCATTAAAGGCTACTCTGACACCTTTATGTGCATAGAAAAACCTTTATGCACACAGAAAACCTAGAGATGGATAAATTCCTCAAAATAGACAACCCTCCTAGATTAAACCAGGAAGAAATAGAAACTCTGAACAGACCAGTAACAAGCAGTGAGACTGAAGTGGCAATTTAAAAAAATAAACAAAAAAAAAACTGCCAACAAAAAAATTCCAGGACCATAGATTCACAGCTGAATTCTATCAGAGATTCAAAGAAGAATTGGTACCGATCCTACTGATACTATTTCACAAGATACAGAAATAGGGAATCTTCCCTAAATTGTTCTATGAAGCCAATATCACTCTAATACCAAAACCAGGAAAGAACATAACAAAAAAAGAAAACTACAGATCAATATCTCTGACGAATATAGATGCAAAACTCCTTTTTTTCCTTTCTTTTTTTTTTTTTTTTTGAGATAGAGTTTTGCTCTTTTGCCCAGGCTGGAGTGCAACGGTACGATCTCGGCTCACAGCAACCTCTGCCTCCTGGGTTCAAATGATTCTCCTGTCTCAACCTCCCAAGTAGCCAGAATTACAGGCATGTGCCACCACGCCCGGCTAATTTTGTATTTTTAGTAGACATGGGGTTTCACTATGCTGTCCAGGGTGGTCTTGAACTCCTGACTTCAGGTGATCCAACCACCTCGGCCTCCCAAAGTGCTGGGATTACAGGCACGAGCCACCGCACGCAGCCTATAGATGCAAAAATCCTTAACAAAATGCTAACTAACCAAATCCAACAGCATATCAAAAAGATAACCCACTATGACCTGGGTTTCATACCAAGATGCAGGGATGGTTTAACATATGCAAGTCAATAAATGTGATACATCACATAAACAGAATTAAAAACAAAAATCACATGATCATTTCAATAGATGCAGAAAAAAGCATTTGACAAAAGTCAGCATCCCTTAAAGATTAAAATCCTCAGCAAAATCAGCATAAATGGGACATACCTTAATGTAATAAAAGCCATGATTACAAACCCACAGCCAACATAATACTGAATGGGGAAAAGTTGAAAACTTGAACACTGAGAACTGAAACAAGACAAGGAGGATGCCCACTCTCACCACTTCTATTCAACATTGTACTAGAAGTCCTAGCCAGAGCAATCAGACAAGAGAAAGAAATAAAGGGCATCCAAATCAATAAAGAGAAAGTCAAATTGTCACTGTTTGCTGATGACATGATCATATACCTAGAAAACCCTAAAGACTCTTTCAAAAAGCTCCTATAACTGATAAATGAATTCAGCAAAGTTTCAAGATACAAAATTAACAGAAACAAATCAGTAGCTCTGTTATATACCAACAGCAACCAAGTTGAGAATCAAGTCAAGAACTCAACCCCCTTTATAATTGCTGCAAAAAATAAAATAAAATACTTAGGAGTATACCTAACCAAAGAGGCAAAAGACCTCTACAAGGAAAACTACAAAACACTGCTGAAAGAAATCACAGACAACACACACAAATGGAAACATATCCCATGCTCATGGATGGGCAGAATCAATATTGTGAAAATGACCATACTGTCAAAAGCAATATACAAACTCAGTGCAATTCCTGTTAAAATACCAACATTATTCTTCACAGAACTAGAAAAAAAAAATCCTAAAATGTATATGGAACCAAAATGGGCCCACACAGCCAAAGCAAGACTAAGCAAAAAGAAAAACTCTGGAGGCATCATATTACCTGACTTCAAACTATACTATAAGGCCATAGTCACTAAAACAGCATGGTACTGGTATAGAAATAGACACAGAGACCAATGGAACAGAACAGAGAACCCAGAAATAAACCCAAATACTTACAGACCATTTTTGACAAAGCAAACAAAAACATAAAGTAGTGAAAGGACACCCTATTCAACAAATAGTGCTGGGATAATTGCCAAGCCACATGTAGAAGAATTAAACTGGATCCTCGTTTTTCACCTTATACAAAAATCAACTCAAGATGGATCAAGGACTTAAATCTAAGACCTGAAACTGTAAAAATTCTAGAAGATAACATAGGAAAAACCCTTTTAGACATTGGCTTACGCAATGACTTCATGTCCAAAAACCCAAAGCAAATGCAACAAAAACAAAGATAAGTAGAAGGGACTTCATTAAACTAAAAAGCTTCTGCACAGCAAAAGAAACAATCAGCAGAGTAAACAGACAACCCAAAGAGTGGGAGAAAATCTTTACAATGTATACATTAGACAAAGGACTAATATCCAGAATCTACAAGAAATACAAAGAAATCCGGAAGAAAAAAAAAGCAATCCCATCAAAAAGTGGGCTAAGGACATGGAGAGACGATCTCAAAAGAAGATACACAAGTGCCCAACAAATACATGAAAAATGCTCCACCTCACTAATGATCAGGGAAACGCACATCAAAACCACAATGTGATAGACACCACCTTACCCCTGCAAGAATGGCCATAATCAAAAAATCAAAAAATAATAGATGTTGGCGTGGACGTGGTGAAAAAGGGACATTCTTACACTGCTGGTGGGAATGTAAACTATTAATAGTACAACCACTATGGAAAACAGTGTGGAGATTCCTTAAAGAATTAAAGTAGAACTATCATTTGATCCCGCAATCCCAGTACTGGGTATCTACTCAGAGGAAAAGAAGTCATTATACGAAAAAAGATACTTGCACATGCGTGTCTTTAGCAGCACAATTCGCAATTGCAAAAATATGGAACCAGTCCAAATGCCCACCAATCAATGAGTGGATAAAGAAATTGTGGTATATATATACACCATGGAATACAACTCAGCCATAAAAAGGATTGAAATAATGGCATGCACAGTAGCCTGGATGGAATTGGAGATCATTATTCTAAGTGAAGTAACTCAGGAATGGAAAACCAAACATTGTATGTTCTCACTCATAAGAGGGAGCTAAGCTATAGGATGCAAAGGCATAAGAATGATATAGTGGACTTTGGGGAATCAGGGGAAAGGGTGGCAGGGGAGTGAGGGATAAATACGCTTTGGGTACAGTGTACACTGCTTGGATGATGAGTGTACCAAAATCTCAGAAATCACCACTAAAGAACTTACTCATGTAACCAAACCCTACCTGTTCCCCAAAAACTTATTGAAATAAAAAAATAAATTTTTTTAAAAATGTGGATCAGGGGACCATGAGGTAGCTCATTATATCTAGCTCCAGGGTTACGAACTCAAATGTCTACAGTGGCCACAGTGGGAACATGTATAAGTGAGGAGGACTGGGTTTACATGCATATGCTTATACCACGTGTGTGATACAGGTTGTGCTGAGGTGGACAGCAACCACTAGGGATGGAGGCAGCAGAGTTGCTACACTAAGGGTTAACAGACCGAGGGCTGTGGGGCCAATGTCATCAGAACTCCTGATTTGTCAAGAACAGCTAAAAATCTGGATTTCTATGTGATACTGTCCAGTTTTTAAATCCTGATTCAATAGACAAACCACCACCACTATTTGGGACCAACAAAGTAAGACCAGGGGCCAAATTCAGCCTGCAAGCTGCTATTTGTAACTTTGGTCTTCCAGTTGACAACTGAAAACAACAGGAAAGACTGAATTTGAACCTGAGGTAGTGATCTGCAACTAGGTCGCAAAGGGATTTAAAGGTAAAGATCTTAGAAAATACCCTGTCAGCAGTGAGAGGCCATTTAATGTTTCTAAGCATATAAATGGTATATCTGATCTATGTTTTAGAAAGAATTCTAGAAGAGTACAAAACAGGAGTAGGCATACTTTCTTTGTAAACGGTAAGGCAGTAAATATTTTAGGCTTTGCAGGCCAAACGGCCTCTGTCAGAATTCTTCCATTTCTGCTGTTCTGGTGCAAAAGAAATCATACACAATACATAAATGAGCACAGTTGTATTCTAACAAAGCTTTATCTACAAAAACAGGTGGAGAGCTGGATTTGGTTTGCTGACTCCTGGTACAGAAGACAGACTGAAGGATGTCCGAGGAAATGAATGAGTAAAAGTCACCATTTTTGTTTTGTAAGTTTTTGCTATAGCAGAAGCATTTTTTGTTCTGTTTTGTTTTAAAAGAAACTTTGTTGGGCCCTGATAGACTTCTGGTTTCCTACTATGTATCTACTATGCAGTTGAGACTTACGGTTTCCTATTATGTATCTACTATGCAGTTGTCTGGCTAAGAAATGCATTGTCATTTAAAATTTAAAAAATGCTTAGCAATGGTTTCAGTAGCTGATATAAACTTTATATATGCATTTGAAACAAGTTTCTTCAAGATTCACAATGAAGAGTCAAATTTGAAAGGAAAAAAGGCATTTAGTACCCTATATTCTAAAGAAAGATGCCAACAATTAAGGCCACCAAAAAGGTCCTATCATAATCAACACCCAACCCAAGAAGCAGCAGAAGCCAAGTGAGAAGGCAAGACTCCAAGACATTCATCTGGAAAGACCGGGCGGTACTTGCAGGAAGGAGAGACTGACTGAACATGAGAAGCAGCAGAAGCCAAGCGAGGAGGCAAGACTCCAAGAGGTTCATCTGGAAAGACCGGGCGGTACCCGCAGGAAAGAAAGACTGACTGAACAGGAGAAGAAGCAGAAGCCAAGTGAGGAGAAAAGACTCCAAGACGTTCATCTGGAAAGACCGGACGGTACCTGCAGGAAGGAGAGACTGACTGAACATGTGCTAAATGGAGGCAGTCAAACCACCCAAAACGGGGACCACAAATACGGGTGGGGAAGTAGAGACATTTGGGTTTTCCCCCTTAATCTCCTCTTTAGGCATCTACCCCAGAGCAGTTAGGCCTGGAAAAGGCATTGGGAGCCCCGTACTTAGAACTGAGTATTCTAAGATCAAACCTGGGAGGTTGAAATTGTAATAAGCACTCCCCACTTCAGGTCACACAAGTCATCAAAGGCTGGCTCCAAATTAGGCAAGGGAAATCTTTGGATATGAGATTACAGTTTTGAACTGGAACACAGTAACTTGAACTATGAGATCTGTCTAGTATGCATGCATCTAACAGAGAAGGGAAGTAGTACAGGGCACAGTTGAAAGAGAATGAAGAAACGATGTCATGTTTATACTCCACTAAATTCACTTTTCTTCTTTTTTTTGAGACAGCATTTTGCTTTGTCACCCAGATTGGAATGCAATGACACAAACACACCTCATGACAGCCTTGGCCTCCTGGCCTCAAGCAATCTTCCCATCTCAGCCTCTCAAGTAGCCAGGGCCACAGGCATGCACCATCATGCTTGGCTAATTTTTAAAATTTTTGTAGAGATGGGGTCTCACCTTGCTGCCCAGGCCACTCTTGAACTCCTTGGCTCAGACGATTCTCCCACCTTGGCCTCCCAAAGTGCTGGGATTACAGGCATGAGTCATCGTGCCTGGTCTAAATTCAGATTTCTTAATAAACAACTACATATTTATACATAGACACAGAATGTATTATGTGTGTATGAGAGCCTTGAATTTATGTTCATTAGAATGATATTTATAATGAGATATTATTAACAATCTAAATGCCCCCCAAAAAGAAATAAAGTTGAATAAATAATTATGTGTCTACATAATAGGCTATGAAACAGCTATTAAAATGATACTTTGCAAGGATTTTTAATGACATGGGAAAGTGTTTAAGATACAGTGTTAAAGGGAAAAGAATATAAAACTCATTATAAAATAGCAACTACTTAAAGAAAAAATATGTGCATACAGAAAGAGCAGTAATAAAAAGTACTAAAATGGTGAAAGATTACAGGAATTTGGAATGATTTTTGTATTCTTACCTAGGTGATTCAGTATTTTCTAATTATTTCATTACGTGCATTTATTACCTCTTAATAAAAAATTCGTTTTAGTTTAGCATTTAAAGTTATTAAAACCAGCCCTTTAAGATGCTATAAAATGCAAGACATAGTTTACTTTTTTTTTTTTTTAATGAGACAGAGTCTTGCCCTCTCGCCCAGGCTGGAGTGCAGTGGCACAATCTCAGCTCACTGCAACCTCTGCCTCCTAGGTTCAAACGATTCTCCTGCCTCAGCCTCCCGAGTAGCT
>NW_012120710.1:9362570-9371664 GCF_000951035.1 Colobus angolensis palliatus | reverse complement strand
CCTGCCTCAGCCTCCCAAAGTGCTGGGATTACAGGTGTGAGCCACTGTGCCTGGCCCATAGTTTACTTCTTAATGAAGATATAAAGCAATATAAGAATTATTCTTGGCTGGGCGCGGTGGCTCATGCCTGTAATTCCAGCACTTTTGGAGGCCGGGGCGGGTGGATAAGCTGAGGTAAGGAGTTTGAGATAAGCTTGCCCAACATGGCAAAACCCATCTCTACTAAAAATACAAAAAATTAGCCAGGCATGGTGGCGGGCACCTGTAATCCCAGCTACTCATGAGGCCAAGGACAGGAGAATCGCTTGAACCCAGGAGATGGAAATTGCAGTGAGCCAAGATGCGCCACTGCACTCCAGCCTGGGCAACAAGAGCGAAACTCCATCTCAAAAAGTGGGGGAGAAAAAAAAAAGAATTATTCTCACTGTTGATGCAGGGGCATAGACCCAAAGCCTACCTGACCACCACTACAGCTCCTAACAAGCTAATTATGTTGTTATATGTTTACATATTTTTTAATTACATTTTTAAAATTGAAAGGTAGTAAAATTAACTTTTTGGGGGGTGTATCTTTTGAAACTCATGTATACATTCAGGTAATGACCACTCTATACAGGATACAGAATCCAAAAAATTCCCTCATGTGATTTCTCTCAGGCACAAACACCATCCACTCCTGACTCCTGGTAACCACTGATTTACTAGTGTTCTTTTTAAAAATGTCACTTAAACAAAATAACAGTATATAACTCATTAAACAATAACTCCCCACTACCCCCTTCCTCCAGCCCCTGGTAACCACCATTCTACTTTCTATCTCTACGAATTTCACTGTTACAGGTACCTTATACAAGTGGCATGATAAAATATTTGTCCTTTTGTGACTGGCTTATTTCACATAACAAAATGTTCTCAAGGTTCATGCATGTTGTAGGATGTGTCAATTTCCTTCCTTTTAAAGGCTGATAATATTGCATTCAATATGTGTGCTGTACTTTATCCATTCATCTGTTAATTGTCACATGGGTTGCTTGTACCTTCTGTCTCCTTTGAATAATGCTACTGTGAACATGGGTATGCCATCACCTGTTCAAGTTCCTGCTTTGAATTCTTCTGAGTATGTATCTGGAAGTAGATTTGGTGGATCACGTAATTCTATGTTTAATTTTTTGAGGAAGTGCCATATTGTTTTTCATAACGGCTACAGTATTTTACATTCCCACCAGCAATAAATAAGAGTTCTAATTTCCCTATATCCTTGCCAATACTTATGTTTTAAAATAATAGCCATCCTACAGAGTATGAAGGGGTATCTCATTGTGAATTCAATTTGCATTTTCCTGATAGCTAATAATGTTATGTGTTTATTGTCCATTTGTATTTCACCTTTGGAGAGATATGTATTCAGGCTCTGTGATGATTTTAAAATTGGGTTATCTTTTTATCATTGAATTGTAAAAGTTCTTTATGTACTCTCGATTCAAGTCTCGTATCATATATATGATTTCCAGATATTTTCTCCCATTCAGTGGGTTGTCTTTGTGCTCTATTGATACCGTCATTTAATGTGCAAAAGTTTTAAATTTGGATGAAGTCCAATTTATCTAGTTCTTTTGTTGTCTGTGCTTTTGGTGTCAGTATGTAACCACTTCAGATTGGCTTCTTTCACTTAGGTTACAGTACAAAACCTTTTGAGATTCTAAGTTGCTGTGTCTACACAACGGCTCATACCTTTTTTATTGTTGAGTGACATTCCACTGTGTGATGCACTAGAGATTTTTTCACATGTAGGAAAACATCTATGTACACAACTGGGTTTTTTTCAGCTTTTGATAATTATCAATAGAGTTACTGTAAACATTTGTGTTCAGATATCTGTGTGAATGTAGGTTTCCATTTCACTTTAAATTTTTCATTGTGTGGAGTTAAAAACCCACAGAATTGCTGGGACATACAGTAAATGTATGATGAGCTTTATAAAATACAACTGTTTTCCACAGTAGCTGCACCATTCTGCATTCCTACTTGAAAAGTATGAGAGGTGCAATTTCTCTGCAATCCTGCCATTATTTCTTTAAGTAATTTTCTGTACCACGCTTCTCCTTTCCTTCTGGAACTCCACTGACATGAAAGTTAGATCTTTTGTTACTGTCCCACAGGACCCTCAGGCTCTCTTTATTTTTTTCCAGTCTTTTGACTCTCTGCTTTTCAGATTGAAAAATTTCTATGATCTTAGAGTTCCCTGACTCTCCTCTGTCATCTCCATTTATTTCATCTCCAGGAGTTTATAGTTTTATGAGGTCATTTTTCCAAGTTCCACACTCTGCTTGATCTCCCCAGTACTTCTGAGTTCCCTGGGGCTCACCTTTTCAGCTCTGCAGAGAAAGATGGGGCTTTATTTACCCAGTTCTGACACTTTTTGCAACCAAATGTTTCTCCACTGAGGGACAACTAGCCCTCAAAGGACAAAGACAGAGAAAAAAAGCAAGGGTGGTATGCCCCACCCTTTTGCAACTACAGCTCCTCTAAACAGAAAGAAAGGTTCTAGCTGGGTGTGGTGGCTCACACTTGTTATCCCAGCATGCTGGACAGCTGAGGCTGGAGGATCACTTGAGAACAGAAGTTCGAGGTCAGTCCGAGGAACATAGCAAGACCCCATCTCTTAAAAAAAAATTAAAAATTAGCCACGTGTGGTGGAGCGCATGTAGTCCTAGCTACCTGAGAGGCTGAAACAGGAGGATCCCTAGACTCCAAGTTTGAAGTTACAGTGGGCTATGCTTACATCACTGCACTCCAACCTTGGCAACACACAGTAAGGCCTGTCTCAAAAAAAATTCTTTTTTTTTTTTTAAAAAGGAAAGTTCCCTTCTCTTCCAGTTTTAGATACCTGTGTCTTACCCTACACAAGTGGTCCAACCTTTTTAGTACCAGGGACCGGTTTTGTAGAAAACAGTTTTTCCAATGGGGTGGGGGTGGGAGGTTGAGGATGATTTAAGCACATTACACTTATTGTGTATTCTATTTCTATTATTATTACACTGTAATATATAATGAAATAATTATACAACTCACCATGATGTAGAATCAGTGGGGGCCCTGAGTTTGTTTCCCTGAAACTAGATGTCCCATCTGGGAAGGATGGGAGACAGTGACACCAAAGTGTGTTGCTTATGTGCAGTCTACTCTGTAATTTCGTTCTGGCTGCTGTCACTGAGGAAAACCCTGCTTCACAAAGAGGATGACGGAAATGGAAGCAGGCTTTCCAGAGCTTTTGTGGCAATCACAGGATATTCCACACTGACTTTAATACAGAACATATGGAGATTTGAAGCTGTCTCAAACATACTTTCAAGGCCACTGTCATTTGTGATCTCACAAATGGGCCAAGGATCCATTCCTTCCCAATTCAGGGGCCTTTTGTGGTTGGGAAGTAATGCCCAACCTCTGAAAGCTGAGAGAGGTGATCGTGTACCAGCTGGGAGAAAGGAGGCCCTGGCTCAGTCTCTTTCAAAATCTCTGCTAATGTTTAAAAAGTGTTAGAAATCCCAATGTTCACTCGCCACCCCCATAATTCCAGTTTGACTTTGAATGCAGCCCCTTTATCTGCCAACTCGAACACCGTTATTGTTTTCCCCAGAAGTGGCAGATTGAGTTTGTTGACGAGGCTGAATATGTCAAACAAGTAAGCAAGTTTTGTGACCCATTCTGTATCACTGAATGTGCTGCCAGTGATGACTGCTTTTCTAAAAGAAATCTCTGGAGCACCTCTTGTAACTGAAAAACTCTGGCTAGTGACCTATCTTTATAAAGTCATCTCACTTCTGTGTATAAGAGAAGATGTGTGTGCTCTGTGTCCATCTCCTCGCAGAGCTGCGTGAACAGACAAGAGTTAAGAGCATGTACTTTAATGTAGCTGATAATTTTAATCATGTCCTTCAAAATGTTTTTAAGTTTGGGTGACATTTTTCAGCTAGCCAGCATCTCTTTATGGATGACACAGTGTGCAGATTCTCATTCAGAAGTGACCTCTTTCACCCAAGTGGTGAAAGCAGAAAGCCGTCCAGTCACGGTAGCCACTCTGTCCATGTATATACCAACACAAGATGACTAATTCAGTTTTCCTGACATGTAATCATTCAAAGACTTGAATAGTTCTGTAGCTGTGGTGTTGGTTGGCAACAAAAGTACACATAACATATCCTCATATACATCCTCCTGAAAAATATATCGCACAAAAACAAGCACTGTTGCCTTGTTAACACCAGTAGAATCATCAACCTGGATTGTGTGTCACAGTGATTCATTAATCCTAACAATTGTGCTTCAATATCCTCTGTTATTTCATTAATTCATCTAGTTACAGTGCTAGCTAAAAGAGGAAGACGTGCCACCTTTCGAATACAGCTTCTCCTAAAAGTTCACAACAAATGTCCTTAGCAGGAGGCAGGATCAACCCCTCACCAGTAAAGGACTTTTTAGCTTTAGCAATGTGGTTAGCCACTAAGAATGATGCTGTCAGTGCAGACACATTTGATGAAGTGGTGGCCTTCAATAATTGCTTCTGTTCGTGTTCACGCTCTTTTCTTTTGAAATACTCCAAAGGCTTGTCTTTTAATGAAGGGTACGTGGTCTCCATGTGACAAAGCAGTTTTAAAGGTTTCATGGCTTCATTGGATAGCCGCTCGCCACATATTATACAAAGTGGGCTTGGAGAATGTGAATCATCCGGTGCAACAAACCCATAATTTAAGAAGGAATCTTGCTCTTGGTATTTCTTTTAAATGCAGCTTTCTTTTTGCTGGCAGTCTTAGAGTCTTCTGCTGTCTCGTCATTGAGTCTTTCCCCCTTTTCAAAGAAGCTCTCCAGTGGCATTTGTTTTTTACTCATTTTGGCTAGGGTTAGCCTGCGGGCTTACCAAAACTGTGACTGAGACAAGTGCGCAGTGCGGGAAAGAGGTGCAGATGGAAGTGGTAAATCAAATAATGGGCACGCCATACACAGACTAAAATAAGGGTTGGATTCTGACTTAAAGCCTGCCACCAAATGCAGCTGCACAATTGAAGTATATCAGCTTACCTGCCACTATAAAGCCTGCCACCAGATGCAGCTTAATTGTCACCTGCCACTCACTGATAGGGTTCTGATATGAGACTGCGGCAATTGATTTATTATGGCCTCTGTGTAGTCAAACATCTTTGCTAATGTTAATCTGTATTTGCAATGGCTCCCCAGCACTAGTATCACTATCTCAGCTCCACCTCAGATCCTGAGGCATTAGATTCCCATGAGGAGCATGCAATCTAGACAGAGCTTGGACGGTAATGCGAGCCATGGGGAGCCGCGGTAAATACAGATGAAGTTTTGCTTGCTCACCCACCACTCACCTCCTGCTGAGAGGCCCAGTTCATAATAGGACCCAGACCATTACCAGTCCATAGCCCAGGGATTGGGGACCCCTGCCCTATACCTACTGTTGCCACAAGGAGACATGATTTCCACTTCTCAAGCTTGTAACTGGAAGGTTTCTCCTGGAGCTCTCTCTGCCTACACTTAGGTCTGCTGCTGGTTTCAGGCTGTATTGAGACCAGGCCAGGTGACAACAGAAGGGGAAAAATGGCAAACTTGCCACCAGTTTGATGGTACTTCAAAATATGGTCTTCTCTCCCAACCTGCTATTATTTACTTTTCAGAATCCTCAAGTAGCTATTCTATGTATTCTGTCCAGGTTTTATAACAGCTGCATTCAGTGAGAGCGATAGGGTGTCATGTGATTATGCCGTCTCACCTGGAACTGAAACTTCCCACGTTTATACATTATGTATTTATATTTTAAGCTTGGTAAACATTTTCTGTAAAGAGACAGATGGTAAACATTTTAGACTTTAAGGGCTACTTATGATTTCTGTTCCATATTACTCGTTTTTTTTTTTTTTAATAAAACCTTTTAAAGTGGTTCTAAGCTCATAGGCCACACAAAAACAGGCCACAGAGCCACTGTTTGCCGAACTCTGTTTTAGAAAACATTATTATCTACAAATACATGAAAATTCATATAAAGACAAGCTGTGGTATAAGCTATGCTTTACACCACTTTAACAAATTAATATTTGCCAAAATCTGTAATGGGAGAAGGGTGCCCTGAGGCAAAAGCAGCTTTTATCATTATTTATGATAAAGCTGTTTAGAAGATGCTTAACTTTGCATTTATATTTAATAATTCATAACATTTTTATTGTTTACTGTAAATACTATATTAATAAATGTTATTAATGTTTACTGTAAATACTATATTAATAAATGTTACTTTTTTAGATGTAATACTAATGACACTCATAAGGAATTATCTTTCAGATACATTTAATTTCTTCTCCAGGCATTTGGATAAAGACAGAATTCAGTAAAAGCTATCGTATTTATCCACTGGTTTTAAATTTGTTTTTATTTTTATTTTTATTTAGAGATGTGGGATCTTGCTATGTTGCCTGGATTGATCTTGGACTCATAGGCTCAAGAGATCCTCTTGCTCAGCCTCCTGAGTAGCTGAGACTACAGACATGAGCCACCATGCCCAGCTTATCACTGCTTTTTAAATAAAGCCAACAAAAGAAAGCTGTCTATGCAGCAAAGTGGCTGGCAAGGGAAAGTAGATCAGTTTACTCCCTTTTTACACATTATGCAACATTTGTATTTTTCTTCAGGTGTCATTCTATTATCCATGATCACTACACTGCAAATACAATGGATTAATGAGAAAAGTTAGCTATTTCTTTCAAACGGTATGGTTTTTCTTCTGCTATTATTCAAATCTGTTAGTAGGGAAGAGTCACACTTTCAATTTCCAAAAGTTCTGGGAAATTAAAATCTGATTTCATGATAATATAGGGTAAGACCACTAGAAATGATAAATTATTTTTTGATCAAAAATAGTTTTTGATCAAAATTAATTCAAAAGATGTAATGTAAAATACTGCAAGGATGACTCATCCCAACTAAATATACTTCTCTTATGATAAAGCAACAAAGACAGAGCTGACACAGAATGGATTCTGGATAAATATTAGTTTTTCCTCCTTCTTAGCTCCATATCCTTGGAGATCTAAGATCTATTGCCAGCCTACTTCCTCTACTTTACATTCTAAAGTTTATTTTCCTCTCTTTATAATTCCCTTATTTATGACACAGTACACTATAGTACACCAAAAATAATGCAACAAAAGAAAAGTTAATTATTAACTAGAAGGAATAAGGGAAAAGGAGGAGGGGAAGTGGCAGTGAGCCATGAGCCAATGGGTTGCTTCCTTTTATCCAGTTATTGTTTGTAGATTTAAGCAAGATTCCTGGCTAGCTACTATTTCAACCTATGGACCCAGTTGCTTCAAAATAAGCATTTAATTTCCATGTCTTATACTATCCACATCTTGCTGTTTGGCTGAACTCCAGAACATTCACTTTTCCTGTTCTAACATGTTCGCTAAAACCAAAGGCTCTCTAATTTCAACGTAAGATTTTACTATTGTTTATAGTCCCTTGTCCTGAACTTGTTTATTTTCGTTACAATATGCTTCAGCTTTTATCAGCTGCCAGGTTGACAACACACTTGCCACAAAACTATTCGCTATTACACAAGCACAGAAAATGATACTCACCTATAATTGGACCATGTCTACAACTTTAAAAAGAAGAAAAACAAAGAGCATATCAAAGGCATTGCTTTTATATTAAGTATGTCAAAGCTCCAAATATATTTGAAACCCAGACAAGAAATACTTGTTAAATCAGGTCTTGACATGATTTGGTATAAATATAACTCTGAGTTGTCCTACTCTTTTCTTCTCTCTAGAAAACAAGCTTAGATTTGATTTGCCAATAGCATCATTATTTACATGTTCTCAAGATCTGGATATTTACATGATTGTAACAGGGCTATAGTTTTTTTCTTTAATGTTACAACTTAATGCCTAATCTCCTAGACTATCATATAAATGCATTTATATATTGTACTTTAAAGAGCTTTTTCATCATTTCAATTGTATTTAGTGAAATTTTTATCATTTTTCTTCATTCCAAATACTCAAGATTTTATATTTAAATTACATATGATTAAAATAATATAGTATTAGTTTCTTAAACTGAAACAGAACAAGTAACATCCATATTTTTAAAGTATGTAGTTTATTTACAATACTTTGCTTTCATTGACTTAATTCGATTTATAGCATACTAATGGTTAGAATCTGTCCTGTGATATATAAAAATAGAGTAGAACTCTTCTCACTCACAGGAGGAACTGATGCTTCATAATAAATTTACTGATGTCACTAACGTGGAATTAACAATTCAGAAACTGTGCCAGATATGTTTTAAAAACATAAATAATGTAAATAAGATTATAAGAAAACATTTAAACATCTTTAGAAAACAAACTTTTAAAACAACCATTTGTTAATTATATAGCATTAATTCAGGCAATATCTACCAGGCAATATTTTTTATCAGACACTCTGTAATCAAAATTAATTAGGTTGTATGTCATTGAAAAACTATTCTGAGAGACACACTTCCCACTAATTCACATTAATTTTCTCATAGATTTCATTCTATCTTTCATGTCTTTCTGACATGTAAGTAGATGACCAAGGAGGGAGGGAAAAGTATAAAAGAGGGGGTAAAAAAGTAATGAGAGAAAGGGACGAAGAAAATAGAAATGAAAAACTTCAAGGAGCTATTAAAAGAAAAAAAGGTAAAGAGAACATGGGAGACAGGAAGACAGAAGAGAAACCTGAAAACAAGTATCAAAAACAAATTATAGGCTGGATGCGGCAGCTCACACCCAAAATCCCAACACTTTGGGAAGCCAAGGCAAGCGGATCACTTGAGGCCAGGAGTTCAAGACCAGACTGGCCAACATGACAAAACCCCATCTCTACCAAAAATACAAAAATTAGCTGGGCATGGTGGCACGCGCCTGTAGTCCCTGGTACGCAGGAGACTGAGGCAAGAGAATCACTTGAACCCAGGAGGCAGAGGTTGTGGTGAGCCAAGATCGCATCACTGCACTCCAGCCTGAGTGACAGAGTGAGACTCTGTCTCAAAA
>NW_012120710.1:9343923-9361423 GCF_000951035.1 Colobus angolensis palliatus | reverse complement strand
ATCATTTAAAAAAAAAAAAAAACTCACAAATCTCATATATAACTTAAATAATTACAAAGCCAATAACAAATCTCAGAAAAACAGGATAAGTAAAAAAAGCAGCAATAAACTATAAATGAAAAAACTACCAATAATTAAATTTTAAAAACTGTTCTTAAAACGACTTAGCCGGGCAAGGTGGCGGGCGCCTGTACTTGGGAGGCCGAGGCAGAGAATGGTGTGAACCTGGGAGGCAGAGCTTGCAGTGAGCCGAGATCACGCCACTGCACTCCAGCCTGGGTGACAGAGCAAGACTCTGTCTCAAATTAAAAAAAAAGAAAAGCACTTAATTATATCTCTATAAGTCTATTCACAGTTAAATACATACATACATATATAATTATATAGGTTAATATATATTAAACATATATATTTCATTATTTTTCATACATATATGAAAAGATCCCTATCCTTAGGCTATGCATGCTAAAATGTTTACAGGTGAAGCACTACAATGCTTCAACTTAATTTCAAGTGTTTTAAAAAATTCACAAAAGTATACCTACTAGTTTCTGTAAGTAATCTAGTTTTACTAGTTTTGGTAAGCAAATGTGACAAAATTGGTGAATCTAGGTGATGAGTACTATATGGGTGTTCTTTGTGCTGTTCTTTCAACTTTTCTACTCACTTGAAAATTTTTGAAATAAAAAAGTGGGAGAAAATATATGCAGATACTGAGGGCATCTACAAATAAGATTCTAAGTATAAAGTTATGCTGGTAAATTTGGATGGTTTTCTTAGGTATATAACTACCAAAATTCACTTAAGAAATTAAAAGAAAAACCAGACTATTAGCCATGGAAGATGAAAAAGCTTATTAATTTATTCTACAAATACTGAGTACCGATATATACCATAAATTTTTCTTGAGGTAGAGTCAAATGAGTAGACCATGAGTAAAAATGATAGGCCATGTTCTTACCTTCATGAAGCTAACACTCTAGTAGGAAGGAGAGAACATGACAAATATGACAAATAAACATACACATATATAACATGCCAGTAGCAATAAGCACTACGAAAAAAATAAATGGAATCAAAGGAATGAAAGGCATGAGGATTGCCCTGTGAGAAGGAGTTTCAAGGTGGGGGCTTCTCTAAAGTGTGATATTTGACCAGAGCCCTGAATGAAGGGAGGAGGCAAGATTCAGAACTATCTAGGGAAAGATGGGTCCAAGCATAAGAAACAGCAATTATCAAAGAATTACAACCTTCCTCCAAATATAAGCTCTTGGACAAGCTGCTTTTATTAATTTTTTCAAATTTGAAAGACAAAGATAATTCCCATGTAACATAAACTGCTCTTGAGCACAGAAGAAGATGGGAAGCTTTTAAGTTCATAATCCTGACATCAAATCCAGATAAAAATAGCACAAAACACACACACCACTGATTAACAGTACCAATAACTATAGATGCAAAAATCTAACAATCATCAAACTAAATTCAAAGGCATTTAAAAGATTCTTGTATATTTTCCAAGGTTTATGATTTCCAGTTGAGTCAAACCAGTGGTGGTCTACAATCAACATGGAAGACAGAAAGAATAGGGAAGAAAATCTCACTGCATTGCATATAATAAGTATAGTATCATGAAACATTTTTTTTTTTTTTTTGAGACAGAGTCTTGCCCTGTCTCCCAGGCTAGAGTGCAGTGATGCAATCTTGGCTCACTGCAACCTCCGCCTCCCAGGTTCAAGCGATTCTCCTGCCTCAGCCTCCCAAGTAGCTGGGACTACAAGTGCATACCACCACATCTGGCTAATTTTTGTATTTTTTGGTAGAGATGGGATTTCACCATGTTGGCCAGGCTGGTCTTGAACTCCTAGCCTCAAGTAATCCACCTGCCTCGGCCTCCCAAAGTGCTGGGATTACAGGTGTGAACCACCACACCCGGCCCTCCTGAAACTTTTTTCTCACATACACACATAAGTTTGATTGGGTCATGATATAAAAATTATTTTTTACTATGATAGTGGCAAGAAATATTTGAAAAACAATAATATACAATAGGGTTTATCATTGGAATATAAGAATAGTTGGATATAAGGTAATATGTCACGACAATAGATTATAGAAAATAATTATCTCAACAGATTGTTTCAAAAACTATTCAGTAAATTGCAACGTATATCCACAATTAAAAGGACAAACTAGGGTTGGGCAAGGTGGCTCACACCTGTAATCCTAGCACTTTAGGAGGCTGAGATGGGCAGATCACCTGAGATTAGGAGTTTAAGTCCAGCCTGGCCAACATGGTAAAACCCTGTTGGGTCTCTACTAAAGAGAGACATGGTGAAACCCTGTTTAGTCTCTACTAAAACTACACAAATTAGTCAGGCGTGGTGGTGCGCATCTATAATCCCAGCTACTCAGGAAGCTGAGGCAGGAGAATCACTTGAACCTGGGATGCAGAGGTTGCAGTGAGCCGAGATCACGCCATTGCACTCCAGCCTGGGCGACAGAGCGAGACACCATCTCAAAAATAAATAAATAATAGATAAATAAAAATACCCGCTCCTCTCTTAAATATCAAACCTCTTTTAAAAACTATTCATTTACATAATAAAGAATATTTATATTAAACAAACAGCAAACATCATACTTACTGAGGAAAATCAAAGTTTATGAACTATCTATATGCAGATGACTTCCTAATTTGATCCCTATCCCAGTCCTTTTCTCTGAATCAGACTTGAATATCCAACAACCTACTACACAGTTCCCTTTGGACATCTAAAAGGCATCTCAAACGGAACGTGTCCAAATCGGGGCTTCTGATCATAACCCTTCCGCCTATTCATTTACTCTGCTTTGTAATCTTTCCTATCAATTAGAGGCAACTTCATTACTCCAGTTTCGTCCGTCAGCAAAAAATCTTGCAACCATTCTTCGCTGTCTTCACTTTCTATCACTTTCTATCCATTCAATCAGTAAATTCCATAAACTATATCTTTAAAATATATCCTGAATCCAATCAGTGTCATCACTTTCACTGTTAATAACCAGGTCCAAGCTACCCTCATCTCTAGCCAAGATTATTGCGAAAGACCCTTAACTGGACTCTGCTTCCATCCGTGCTCCCTTCAGTCTCCTGTCAATACAGCAGTTGAGACTGAGCCTTTTAGAAGTCAGATCATGTTAGTCTGCTCAATCCCTCCAAAGGGTCTGCATCTCACTCTAACTAAAAGAAGTATCCTTACTATGACCTAATCACCTACAACCCCTGCTCTCTGCTCTAGCCACACTAGCTATGCTAGTCCTCAACCATGCCAGATATACTGTCACGGCCTTGCATTTGCTGTTCCTTCTGCATGTAATGCCCTTCCTTCAGTCACTTTCTTTGGATCATGATTCAAAAGTCATGTTTTTAGAGAAGTTCACATGAGATATCCTATCTAAAATTTCAGTATCCTAACTCTATTACTTACATACACTTCCTTCTTCCAACTTGTTTTTCCCTCCTTAGCACTTTCATCTGAAATACTTTTTTTGTTTTTTGTTTTGTTTTGTTTTTTTACTTATTTTCTACCATTTATCTTCTATCACCAGATGTCTACCTTTATACCATCTACACATCTATCCCATGAAGGCAAGGATTGTTGTCTACTTTGTTGATGTATAGAACCCTATTATCCAGAGTAGTGCCTGGCATATAGTAGGTACCCGATAACTATTTGCTCAACGAATGAGTCATGAATTCCTGATGGAAAACACAACCACTCGCCCAAGAAAAATGTACACATGCACGTACACATAGTACTCTGCATAAAATTTCAGGAAGTTCACAGAATCTTGAAGTCTATTGTTAGCCTCATAAAGGTTTCCTGATGTGAAAAAAACTCTGCATGAAAGGCTTTTCTATTCAAATAAAAGCAAGTTAAGATTGCTATTATGTAAAGATACTCAGGAATGTACTGTCAGTAAAATATGTAATTCTATGTCCTCCTATATCAAAGTAGTTTCCTTTGTGTATTTAATACTTTTCTCAGAACTTTTTGAGCATATATTTCTTCAAAGATATTTTAGCCTTTTCTAACACCCAGAAGAAATACCTCTTGTTCCTGTAAAAGCTCAATCCCCTTTTTTCCTCAGAGCCTTTGTACTTGCTGCCTCCTGTCTCAAGAATACTTTTCTCTCAGATATTTTCATAACTTTTCTTATTTCATTCAGTCTCTATTCAAATGTTACCTCCAATTTAGAGAGGCAGGCCTTCCCTGACCGACCTATCTAAAATAGCTACACATACACACACTCCACCATCACTGTTTCCTTACCTAAGTACATATATATTTATTTGTATATTACCTATATTCTAAACTAGAAAGTAATCTGAGGGCAAGAACATCTGGACAACAATATATCCCCACAGTTACGAACAGTTTTTGCCACTCAGCAGGCATTCAGAATGTGTGTACATGTGTACTTTGTGACAGAAAATAGTAAGAAAATATAGATAGAAAATAGTAAGGAGGTGCCAGCCCATGTAGAACCATTGAAAAGTTTTTTAATTTTTACTAGATTTGGTGTGATATGTTGAATTACTAAGTCAAGGAATCAATGGGGCTGGGTGCAGTGGCTCATGCCTGTAATCCTAACTCTTTGGGAGGCCATGGTGGGCAGATCACTGGAAGTCAGGAGTTCAAGACTAGCATGGCCAACCTGGCGGAAACCCATCTCTACTAAAAATACAAAAAATTAGCTGGGTGTGGTGTCAGGTGCCTGTAGTCCCTATCTACTCAGGAGGCTGAGACAAAAGAATCAGTTGAACCCAGGAGGTGAAGGTTGCAGTGAGTCAAGTTCGTGCCACTTGCACTCCAGTATGGGGGACAGAGTAAGACACTGTCTCAAAAAAAAAGGATGAATGGCAGGCAGAAGGGTATAGAGGGAATAAAAGCAAAATAACCCTTCTTCCTTTAGAAGAAGAAGAGAATTTGTTCTGGACGTAAAAGTATGTGCTAATTAGCAGAAGCCAGACTTCCTGTGTTTGTATTTCAACTTTTGCCACTCAAGAATCAAACCTCATGTGATCCCACACGCAGGTTCCTATAGTCTCTCTGCTCAGCAGTTTTCCCTTTTTTGGGAAAGAGCTTACTAGAGCTACAGCTGTATGAAGCAACAGATCTCAAGACAATGTGTGATGTTTCATTTCCTTACTTTTTTACCTGAAATGTTATGAATATGGATTAATTTCTCTTTAGATTTTCTTTTGAAAAATGCTATGAACTCAAGGAGTCTCTGATGTTCTAAGATAAAATATCAAAATTCCTTATTTTATGACTTGTCAAAAAATACTATAGTAAAAAGTCATTTTAAAAAGTTTCATTTTTATATACATGCACACTTGAAAGGAATTACTTTGAAATGAAAAAAAGCACAAGTTGATTGAAAATATAGCAATCCTTAACTAAACATACTTTTGAAGAACAAACATTTTTCATAAAATGTGGCAAATTCTACCAAGTTGCTACATGGATAGCAAAGCACTTATAAAGAAACCAACATTATTTTTAAAAAGATAAAAAACTAAGTCACTTTCATAGTGCACTGCACTTCTTTAAAGGTCCAGTGTGCATTACCAACGCTAGTTTGTTTTTATTTCCAACTTTTATCTAATTTGACTAATCCCCAAAGATTTTTTAGTTAGAATTGATTTTAAAATCTAAAACCTATGAAAACTACATTGTTTCTATATTTATGAAACTCTACCCAACTGGATTCAGCCAAGAAAGTCTGCTAATTGCTACTAGAAAACACACATATATATATAACATGGATCTGATTTTATAGGTTCTTGAATATATATAATATATTTTATAGGTTCTTGAATATATATATTTTATAGGTTCGTGAATATATATAATAAGTCATGAGAGTTATGTAGTTTATTATGGTACTAAATGTTATGAAAGGCTAAAAAAAGCAAATAATAGCCATGCCCTATTTTGTTGATAAATACTTGTTACCACAAGTACTAATATACCATATTTTATAACTCAAGTAATTTTTTCCTAGTGGAAAGTTCCATTCTTTGATTACCACTCTCAGCAAATGAAAGAAACCTCAACAACAATGCTATCGCATTTCTTTGTTTTTGAAATATGTGAGGTAATCATTAACAAAAGTGAAAGGAAAGAACATTTTAGTTTTTGACAAAGTTATTATATATGCCTCTATAAAATGGGAGTCAACATTTATAGAAAAATAGAAAGAACTTTTATCTTATAAGGAAGGACAAGTGAAGAAAACCAGGCAACAATGTAAGTGGCCTTCAATTACACTTAGAAGTGTTCTGGAGAAGCAGGCTGAAGGCCAAGTATTTCAAATCATGTAAGAAATCTATCAATGAAAAAAAAACAAAGCAAGTTCTGAGAGCCTCACAGCTAATACAAAATGGATTTGTGGTATGTTATAAAATACTAACAGTCGCCCTTTGAAAATTACTTCAAAGTCTCCATTCTGACAGGTTAATGCTACAATATTTGGACACGTTTTAACTTTCTTGAGTAATATCAAACTATACACTTGGCTAAACATTTTTATAAAAAATAGAGGACAAGACAGTTAATTCTGTCATTTTGTGAAACTCCAAAATTAATTCCAGCAATATTATTCCACTTTTAAAAGTTTAGTGTCTCATTGGTTAAATTTTATAGACTAAAACTTTCCCACTGATTCATTATATAATTTGAAATGTTGTTTTAATCATTTCTAATTGATCTTAAATTAGAAAATTTTGTTTATTCATACATATATATATTCATCCAACAATTATTTATTGAGTACCTGCTATATGTCAGGCAATCTTCTAGGAGTTGGGGATATAACAATAAATAAATAAATAAAATTATTGCCTTCAATTTTCTTATTCTTTTAGGATTCCTGGTTCTTCCTCAGCTATGGTAAAACCTTAATTTTTCCCCAAATCTCTCCCCTCTTCTTTCAATCAGGTTGAGCCAGGTACATGATCACATGATCACCCACCTAGCTGCTACAAAACACAGACCTTGAGCTAAGCCATATGACTAAGCTCTGGACCACGGAATGGGGCAAAAGTGATGAGGGCAATAGCTCACATGCTTGTAAGAAACTGCTTATTCTCTACCTCCTCTTGCCTCTTTCATACAGGCTACAATTCAGACATGGTAGTCAGCAAGCTTCAATCACATAGAAAAGAAAACCCTAGAAGACTGCAACAACAAAAAAGAGGTGAGGTGGAAACCTTGATCCCTGGATAGCCCTGTGGAGCAAAGAAGCCCTGAGCTGAAAACCAATTTAAACTTGGGAGAAAATTAACTTTCTATCAAAGTTAAATCACCGTTATTTGGTTTCTTTAAAACAGTTGAATCAATAATTTGTGCTCCATTCATCATTATGCGTGTTATTTTGAAATACGAATGACCCTTTTCTAGCTGGTATATATTTTCAAACTCCTCCTAGAACCCATCCTTGACCTTGTTCCACTGCTACTCTAAACAATCATTGCTACTTTTCTGTAACTTCTATATCATATATATGTATATGTATTATATATATATATATACACACACACACACACATTTTTTTTTTTATTTTTATTTTTTTTGCGATGAAGTCTCACTCTGTCACCCAGGCTGGAGTGCAGTGGCACATCTCGGATCACTGCAACCTCCGCTTCCTGGGTTCAAGCAATTCTCCTGCCACAGCTTCCTGGCTAGCTGGGACTACAGGCATGCACCACCATGCCTGGCTAATTTTTGTATTTTTAATAGAGAAGGGGTTTCACCATGTTGGCCAGGCTGGTTTCAAACTCCTGACCTCAGATGATCTGCCCGCCTTGGCTTCCCAAAGTGCTGGGATCACAGGTGTGAACCACTGCACCCAGCCCTATATATACATTTCTATTATTATACTTACCACATTTTCCTGTACTTTATTTACGTATCTATCTCCCCTACGAGAAGTATTTTTCTTGAGAAAAAAAGGTCATAATCTTTTTGTATCACTAGCATTGTGTCTGCATCAGAGTCAGTATTTTTACATATTTGTTAAATAGAACTTACACATTAAGTTGATTGTTTTCTGTTTTTTCTATGGTTAGATTCTAAATGAGCTAACAGTAATTTTACCTGATCAGAGAATAAAGCTTAAGAAAAGTCAAAAAATAAGCGTAATTTTTTAAATACATAGGATACATTAAAAATCCCTACTATATCATAGGTCAGAAAAACCAGTCCCCTTTTCTACTGGGTAGAAAAGGCTTTCTTTACAGTAGTTAGCAAATGCCAGGCAATCTCAGTGTTTGTGAACACTTCAAGTTTACAAGCACTCAACTTTCAGTGATCATGGCTCTTGTCAATTTTATCTACCAGGCACTTGTAAACAGAGCAGGTGATGGTAGGGGTGAGTCAGAAAGAGTCCATGGTAAAAAGAGTCAATAGGAGACTGCATACACAAAAAAGAGAGTTGTGGAGAATAAGAGAAGGGCTAGGAATGTGAAAGAAATAAGAATGGTGGACAGATGAGGAGATTCAGAATCTTAAGGAGTAAAAGAGAATAACACTGTAACCAAAGAAAACGATGGTAATGTTCACACTGAAATTTTTAAGCTGTTAAAAGTACACATGCGCTCACACTCATACCTATAATGTATCAACTTTCAAACTGACAAAATGTTTAAGTGTGATAATACCCAATGCTGGTGAGGACATAAAGACACAAGTACTTTAACACACTGTTGGATAATGATAAATTAGTATAAACATTTTAGAAAGTAATTTGGGAATTCATATAATAAAATTTTCAACATATACTCTATTTCTATAAATTTACCTTATGGATGTACTTGGAGAATTTTGGCAATATTTCTTTGTGAAATTTTCATTAACTATTATTTACAATAGCAAAAATCGGGACACAAACTAACGGCCTATCAATAAGGAACTGATTATGGTATATGATAAAATATAACTCTATGCAGGCATTAAAAAGGATGTGGCAGATCTCTTTGCATCTTTGATGACATTCATACTATATCTTTGAAGACATCCATGCTACACTTTTATCCACAGAAAAGAAAGCTACAGAATAGTATATGTGGCATAACATAAATAAATGAATTTTATGAGGGTGCCTATGTTTATGCCTTAATATTTCTGGAAGAACAAAAATAAAACTGTAAATAGAAATTTCACAAGAAAACAATTACAGGGAAAGGGGCTCTGGTGTTTCTTTACATGCATTTGTAAATTACTTTAACTTAACCATGTACATATATTAATTAAAAGCTTTTTAAGTTCCGCAAGAAAACTATTTCAGGGAAAGGGGTTCTAGTGTTTCTTTATATGCTTTTGTGAATTATTTGAATTTAAATATGTATGTATATTAATTTAAAATTTTTTAAATGTCAAATGTTATCTGGATAGCAGAATTATGATTATATTATTTTCTATATAGCAAACTCAGATAAATCCTTTTAAAATTATTTAATTACTATCTGAAATTAAATTGCTATTTAGAATATAAACAGTGGCCAGGTACATATGTCTCAATTTCATCTTTTGAGAATCTGCCTTAGTTTCATTTCTGTTTCATGGAAAGAGCCATTGGGGGAAAAAGGTTGAAGAAATGTACTTTTTCTCCTCTGTAGCTCTTTATTTTCAGTTTTATACTCTAAGACTTTTCCCTTTTATCTGATCCTTTGGCAATTTGCTTTTATCCCAACCAATTATGCTTCATGCTATGACAAAATAAACGGTGTCTATGTGATAGCAATATAACTGATTAAAAAATAACATATTCCAATAACTTGTTCTGTCTTCATGATGTTCAACATATCATCTTAATGACATTTTCACTGATATGAGCATTTGATAGCATAAAGACATAACCAATTTCATGACTATGTAAGTTACAGGTACAAATGGTAGGAAATACTAAGAACAAAACTAAGGCCAGGCACAGTGGCTTGTGCCTGTAATCCCATAACTTTGCAAGGCTGAGGTGGACAGATCATTTGAGCCCAGGAGTTCAAGACCAGCCTAGGCAACATGGCAAAACCCCATCTCTACAAAAAATACAAAAATTAGCTGGGCATAGTGGCACACACCTGTAGTCCCAGCTACTGGGTGAAGGAGCTGAGATCAGAGGATCACTTGAACCCGGCAGGGAGCTGAGATCATGCCACTACACTGCAGCCCAGGTGATAGAGTAAGACTCTGTCTAAAAAACAAGAAAAGAGAAGCGAAAAAAACTAATTTACCTGCAAGTACTGCTGACAAATGTTAGATATTGGCTGACTATAAGAGCATTAGTATACACAGTTTTGACATACAAAAGCATTAGTGGCTGAGTTCTAACATCTAAGATACTAATCCTCAAGTTAAATAATTAAGAAAGATCATTCAACTGATTATATTTAGCACATTGATATAGAAGGAAAACTATAAACTACTTAAGATCAATTCCGTATTACATCAATACTAGAAATGGATCTTGAAGTGCAGAATCATAACACAGGACATCAAGATGATTTAACTACAGTGAGAATCTCTCCTGTACAGGTAAGTAGACACACAAAACTAATCCATTTCACTCTCCCAAAAAACATTTTTCTAGATCAGAAGTCAGCAAATCTTTTCTATAAAGAGCCAGATAGTGAATGATTTAGGCTTTGCGGGCCATATGCAGTCTCTGCAGCATGTGCTTTATTTTTTATAACCTTTAAAATTGTAAAGACCATTGTCAGCTCATAGGCTATACAAAAACAGGCCACAGCCACAACCAGATTTGGCCCCTGGTTGTCATTTATTGACCTCTCTTCTAGATATCTTCCTTTTATCCAAGTAAGGACACTTATTAGGCATGTGATACCGTCAGTGCCCTTTTATCTGCTGCACTCATTCTATATCAATTTATCATATCATATTGGCTACAAACACACACACACACACACACACACACACAAATACCACATCTTCAATATTTTCAACTGCATAAGAAGAATAATTTCACTCAAGGAAACCTCATTAAATTGCTGTAAAATAGTTTCTAAATTTTTAACTATCAGATAATTCTAACAATAAAATTTATGGAACAATTATTTTGCATAATACAATGGTACAGTTTTTTACTACTTTGTAAAAGTAAAACTTGACATACTGCACATTTTTAATTAATGTTACTGAGGCATACTTTGCATATACTATTTACCATTTTTTGATGTAAAATTCAATGTTTCTTAGTAAGTTGACTGAGTTGTGCAACTATCACCATAAATCAGTTTGAAAACATTATCACCCCAATACAACCATGCACACTTAGCATTAATACCTGTTTCCTCCCACCCCTCCTATGCAACTACTAATCTTTTTGTCTTTATACTTTGATTTTTCTGAATATTTTATATAAATGGTATCATACAGCAAGTAGTTTCTGTGTCTGGCTTCTTTGCCTAAGTATAATATTCTTGAGGTTTCTCCATGTTGTAACATGTATCCATAGTTTATTCTTTTATGTTGCTACATAGTATTCCATTGGATATGCTCCACATTCTTAATGTGTACAATTCACTAAGCCTTGTCTTATGTATACACACATGCAACAATCACCAGTCAGAATAACATAACAATCACTCCCAAAATTTACTGTGTGCCTTTGTAATTCTTCCTTCCTGCCCCTCTTCATCCACCTCTGTCCTCAAGGCAACCACTGGTCTGCTTTCCGTCACCATACATTAGTTTGCATTTGCCAGAATTTTATATAAAAAGAATCATACAGGACGTGCTCCCTTTTTTCTAACTTCTTTCACTCAGCACAATTATTTTGAAATCCATAAATATTGTAGAATGTACAAGTTAATTTCTTTTTATTACTGAAGAGTTTTTTTTTTTATATTCAACTGCAGTGAACATTTGGAAATTTTCCAGTTTGGGGCTATCACAAATAAATCTGATATGAACCCTTGCTTACAAGTCTTTGTATGGACACATGTTTTCATTTCTCCTGAGTAAATTATCTAAAAGTAGAATGGCAGGATCATATAGTAGGTGGATGTTCAATTTTAAGAAACTGCCAAATTGTTTGCCAAAGAGGTTGCATCATTTAACATACCCACAAATGCTGTAAGAGTGTTCAAGTCCCACCGCATCCTTACAACAGTTGGTATGGCCAGTCTTTTTAACTTTATTCATTCCAGATAGATGTGTGTTATCCCATCGTGGTTTTCATTTACATTTCCTAACAATTAAAGATGCTGAGCATCTTTCCAAGTGTTTGTCATCTATGTATCTCCATAGTAAGGTGTGTTCAAATCTTTTCTGATTTTTAAAATTGGGTATTTTATTACTGAGTTTTTGACAGTTCTTTATATATTCGGAATTTATCAGATACATGATTTTCAAATATTTTTCCCAGTCTGTAATTGGTCTTTTCATTCCCTAACAGTGTCTTTTAAAGAGCAGAAGTTTTTAATTTTTACAGAGTGATTTTATCAATTTCTTCTTTTACGGATCATGCTTTTCGTGTCTTATCTAAGAAATCATTCCCTAACCCAACTTTCTCTTCTCAAAGTTTTATCACTTTAGGCTTTACATTTAGGTCTTTGATTCATTTTTACTTAATTATTATATATGTCTTGAAGTATTGGTCAGATTTCATTTTATGACATACAGATATCCAACTGTTTCAGTACTGGTTGTTGAAAGAACTATCCTTTCTCCAGAAAAAATGCCATTGTACCTTGTGGAAAATCAGTTGTTCATATGTTTTGTTTTTCTTTTTGGACTCTCTATTCTATTCCATTAACTGTTTTCTTTCGATGTGAATACCACATTGTCTTAATTACTGTAGCTTTATAAACCTTGAAATCAGGTAGACTTCCAACTTTGTTCTTTTTCAAAAAAGTTGTCTTAACTATTCTAGACACTTTGCATTTTTCTATGAATTTTAGAATCAGCTAGTCAGTTTCTACAAAAATGTTGACTGGTACTTTGACTGAGAATGCTATGAATCTATAGATTACCTTGGAGAAAATTGACATTTTTAACAATATTGAGTCTACTGATCCATAAACAAGGCATATAGTCACCATTTATTTAATTTTTTTATTTTTCTTAACTGTGTTTTAAAGTTTTTGGTGTATGGATCTTCAACATCTTTGTCAGATTTACCCCTAAGTATTTCATTTAGCAAATTCAAATTTACCCTCTAATTTGCTATTACCACAAATGGCATTTGTTGCTTTTTCATTTCAGTTTCTAATTGTTCTTTGCTGTTATACAGAAACAATTTATTTTTGTACATTGAGCTTCTACCTTCAACCTTAGTTAACTCACTTCGTTCCTCTAGTAGTTAGAACACGTAATCTGTGAATAATGACAGTTTCACTTCTTCCTTTCTAATCTAGTTGACTTTTTATCTCTGTTTCTTGCCTGATTGCGCTGCCTAGAAGCCCCAGGTCAATGTTGAAAAGAGGCAGCAGTGAGAGGGATGTCCTTGTCTTGTTCCTGATCTTAGGAGAAATGTAATATTTAGTGTTTCACCACTAAATATGATGTCAGCTTTGGCTTTTCTTAAACATTCTTTTACAGGTTAAGGACATGGACTTCTATCCCTAGTTTGCTGAGACTTTTTAATCAAAAATAGATGTTGGATTCTGTCAAATACTTTCTCTGCATCCACTGAGATGCTCATATGGCTTTTGTTTTTTACTTTCTTAATATGGTGAACTGTAATGATTAATTGTTGAATGTTAAACTAACCTTGCATTCCTAGAACAAACCCTACTTGACCTTTTTATATATTGCTGGATTCTATTTGCTAAAATTTAGTTTACAATTGTTACATCTATGTTCATGAATGATACTGCATTGTCGTTTTCTTTGTCTGGTTTTCGTATCAAATAATGCTGATTGTTTTAAGTAGGAGGGTAAATTAGGTCCCTGTTACTCCCCCTTAGCCAGAAGTACTCTGCTAAATGGTAATTATGTTGTTATCTCATCTATTCTTTCCTAGTTTAGAAGGTACATATTTTTACCATCATTTTATATACAGGAGAAATGGGAAATGGGGAAAGTGAGGCTCAGAGAGCAAGGGGGTACAGCTCTTTCTAGCTGGAACAAAGGTTTGAATCAAGACAGTAGGAATCTAAAACCCACTCTCAACCTTCTACTATACTGCAACACTTAAACAGTGTTCAAAAAACATCTCTTTAAACACATAATTTTTCATTAAGAAATTATATCTCCAAAAGATCCAAGTAGTCTGATCTACTACTTAGTGATCTACTACTAAGTGATTAAGACCTATGTCTTAATCACTATGGTATTTGTTGAAAAAAAAATGAATGTGATATCATGGTTTCTTATATTCTGAGTCAGGATCTACATAAACTATTAACTACTGAATATACTGAAAACCTTACTTAAGACAGATTTAATCCAGCCTTATAAGGATATTCCACAGTCCCAAAAGGCCAACCAAAACAATAACAATAGATGTTACCATTTAAAAATTTTATGTAATCTTCAAAACCACATAATGAAATAAGTACTATTATACATATTTTATAGATGAGGAAATTTGAGACACAACAACATTAAAAAACTTGCTTAAAGTCTGCCATCTCTGAAGTAGCTGAACAGGTATTCAAACTCAAGTCTCTACAACTTCAGAATAGATTCTTAAAATTTGTATTTTATGTTTCATTTGTTTGTTTTTCCAATTACAATGTTGTCAACCCTAAGAAACAAGAAGTGCTACCAAAGGCATTTTGGGGAACAAGGAAATTCCAACATTATAGACTGGAGCAGAGCTCAGTGCCAAAGAAACTGGAGCTGAGCTTTGATGGTAATGATGGCAAGCTGGGGTTTCCCAATCTCCAACTAGATTAAACCTGCTTTGCTCCATTTCTTTTCTTTTTTTTTTTTGAGATGGAGTCTCCCTCTGTTGCCCAGGCTGGAGTGCAATGGCACGATCTCGGCTCACTGCAAGCTCCGCCTCCCGGGTTCACGTCATTCTCCTGCCTCAGCTTCCTGAGTAGCTGGGACTACAGGCACCTGCCACCATGCCTGGCTTATTTTTTGTATTTTTAGTAGAGACGGGGTTTCACCATGTTAGCCAGGATGGTCTCGATCTCCTGACCTCGTGATCCGCCTGCCTCGGCCTCCCAAAGTGCTGGGATTACAGGCGTGAGCCACCGCGCCCAGCCACTTTGCTCCATTTCTAAAGCAAGTTTTTTTATCTTGATTAGGGGGACATACAAAATCTAAACCCTATTCTCAATAAGCTTAAAATATAATACATAAATACAAAAGTGTATACATAAAACAGATAAATAAGGCAAAGGACAAGTAAATGTGACAGTAGCACATAACTCTCCAAGAAATTCTCAAGTACCATTAAAATTTATGAGTTTAACTTACAGAATTAAAAAAGTATCTATGTGTATGTTTAATGCCATTCTTAATGCTAGTGCCAAGAACAAGTCCAAATGATTGGTATTTTATAATATTAAAAATTATTAAGGAATTACTTGAACAACAAAAAAAAGAGGGTGACTTGATAATTTTCATTGTAACTTACTGTTGCTATTTTGGTCTGCAGAAAATTCTCCCTTTCTTCATCTACCTTAATTTCATGTCCATTTTTGAAGAATTCAAGCATTTTGGGGATGTCATGGCCAATGGAATCTAGTTGGAAAAAGTAAAATCCACAATTATCACTCCAAATAAGTAGTAAAAATTACTGAATAAAAGAAACACATATCTCATGTGAAGATACAGCAAACAAATAGTGGCAGATAAACTTTAGTTCCAAGAGCTCTGTTTCCTGGTGTTCATGCTCTTGTATCTCCTCTCATTGCGTGTGAATGAAACTTGCAACTTGCTTCAAACCAAGAGGCAGAATAATCATGTGTACATAATTATATTACATAAAGCTATAATGCCTGTCTTGGAGAAGACTCTCTTCCTTATTGGCCTTGAAGAAACAAGCTGCAATGCTGTGATCTGCCATATGGAGAGGGCCATAGGGCAACAAGCTGAGAGCAGTCTCAAGCTAACAGCCAGTAAGAAACTGAAGCCCTGTGCCCAGTAGCCTACAGGAACTGAATTCTGCCAACTGTGTAAGTCTGGAAGCAAATCCATCGCCCATTGAGTCTAAGATGAAACCACCTCTCTGGCCAACACCTTGAGTGGAGCTCTGTGAGACCCTTAAGCAGAGAACCCCACTCAGCTACACATACATTCCTGACACATAGACATGGTGAGATAATAAATGTGTGTTGTTCCAAGCAACTGTTTGTGGTAATATTGTTGCACCACTATGGATAACTAATACATAAGTATATGCAATAATAATATATAGCATACATTAAAAACACCGATGACATAATAAAATCAAATCTATAAAATAAACTATGGCAAAAGATAACAGCGGCCAGGCATGATGGCTCATGTCTGTAATTCCAGCACTTTGGGAGTCTGTGGTGGGTGGATCACTTGAGGTCAGGAGTTCAAGACCAGCCTGGCCAACAAGGTGAAATCCTGTTTCTACTAAAAATACAAAAACTAGCTGGATATGGTGGTGCACACCTGTAATCCCAGCTACTTGGGAGGCTGAGGCAGGAGAATTGCTTGAACTCGAGAGGTGGAGGTAGCAGTGAGCCGAGATTGTGTCACTGTACTCCAGCCTAGGCGGCAGAGTGAGACTCTGTCAAAAAAAAATAATAATAATAACAGTACAGTCTTGAAATCTTTTAAGAACCTTTTACCTACCATAAAGAAGTGGAAAAAAAAAAAAAACTAAAAAGCAGAAACATTTAGCAGTGGAAACAATATCATAATGAATGATACAGTGTAGAGGCAGCTCATTATTACACAAATGGTTATAGAAACTGGCATGAGTTCCTACAGTCAGACATGGTGGCAGGCACCTGTAATCCCAGCTACTCAGGAGGCTGAGACAGGAGAATCACTTGAACCTGGGAGGCAGAGGTTGCAGTGAGCTGAGACTGAGCCACTGCACTCCAGCCTGGAAGCCTGAGCAACAGAGCAAGACTCTGCCTCAAAAAAAAAAAGAAAGAAACTGGCCTGAGAGGTCAGGCATGATGGCTCATGTCTCTAATTCCAGCACTTTGGGAGGCTGAGGCAGGCAGATTACTTGAGGCTGGGAGTTCGAGACCAGTCTGGCCAACATGGCGAAACCTCATCTCTACTAAAAATACAAAAATTAGCTGGGGTGGTGGTGCATGCCTGTAAACTCATCTACTTGGGAGGTTGAGGCAGGAGGATCACTTGAACCCAGGAGGAGGAGGTTGCAGTGAGCTGAGATCGTGCCACTGAACTCCAGCCTGGGCAACAAAGCAAGACTCCTTCAAGAAGGGGACGGGAGGGGAGGGGAGGGGAGAAAGGGAGGGGAGACATGGACAGAGGGAGGGAGGGAGAAAGGGAGGGAGGGAGGAAGGGAGACAGAGAGAGGGAGG
>NW_012120710.1:9327346-9343554 GCF_000951035.1 Colobus angolensis palliatus | reverse complement strand
ACCTGGGAGGCAGAGCTTGCAGTGAGCTGAGATCTGGCTACTGCACTCCAGCCTGGGCGACAGAGCGAGACTCTGTCTCAAAAAAAAAAAAAAAGAATTTTCAAAGGATCATACAGGAGACTATAAAATAAACTATTACACTCCTAAGATTTGGTTATGAACATTTTAACACAAATTTAATAAACAAAAATACAGTATATTCCACTATACCATAACTTAACTTGAAAATTTAATTCTATGCACAGAAAAATGTGAATTATTTAAAGGGTAAGATCTAGAATGAAGACTGTGCCACTGAAGAGACACCACTCCCACCATGCTCAAGCAAGTCTTCCATAGATGAGTCAATGTGAAGAACTCATTACAGAGACAGCACAGCATACCCTCAGCATACATTACTCCTAGGATTATCTCAGTAGTTGTTCATTTGGCTCAGGAGCACTACAGCTATAAGTGAAAGCAACTACCCATGGGCAATTTACAGTCTAAGTGGGAAGATAATGGATATACAAATGAATAATTACTAAAAAATACGAAGTTTTTTCAATATCACAGTCTGATGTAACTGAGTACTAAACAGTATGATGTAATTGTATACTAGTAAACAGTAAGATGCTAATGGTGGTACACAAAAAACAGATACCTGGTTAAACCATCTATATCTCTATTTAAATTTCTTTACTTAAATATATTTTTTAAGTTTGTTTTCATAAGAACAGTGCCTTGTACATAATAAAAGCTCAAGAATTATTTAGTGACTTACCTAAATCTAAGCCCATCACACTGCCTGCCTTCCTGTCACTATGGGTGAACTGTCTATGCCCCTAACAAAGGCCATTCCTCTTCATTTCTGTGCTCACCCCTACTTCTACTCACCCATAAAAGGACACTGCTCCTCCCTTCTTTCCTCTACATTGTCGATTTTTCCCTGCTTCCCTAGACAATCTTCATTAGCTTACAACCTTGCTATAAAATCTTCCTTTTCAAAATAAAATAAACAAGTCTCCTATGTTGCCTTCTAGTTACCACCCAACATTCCTCTTAATGTAAGTTCTCAAAAAAAAGCCATCTCTATTTCCTCTCCTTCTATTTTCTCTTATACCTACTTCAGTAACCTTCACATTGGCAAATCCAGTAGTCACTTCTCAGTGTTCCTCTGACTTGACCTACTCGCAGCAGTTCACAGTGTAATCTGTTCTCTTCCTACAGTATCTTGACTTGTCCTCTGAAACACGATTCTCACTGGCTATTTCATCTCATTTTAAGGGCTGAGCCACCCACCCTCACTTACCTGCCTGAACTACCTGAGGGATCAGTCATGTTGCTTCTCTTACCCTATCCATGCACACCTCCCTAACTGATCTCGTGCAAACACGTGGCTTTAAATACCATCTAACCACTGATAATTTCTAAATTTTTATCTCCAGCCACAATCTCCCTTATGATTTCCAACCACCAACTTGATATCTCTACCAAGATGCAGACAAATTATTAGTAAGGAGTAAACAGGACAAATGTCTCCTGGAAGAATAAACAAACAAAGGACTTCATAATTTAGAGCCTGATATCATATTGATGATGTAATGGTAATGAAGAGAGAAAGAACTGGACTCAAGAAGAAAAGAGAAATAGTTCTGCATTAAAACATGCTAAAGTGAAGGTCTGATGGAATATCAAAAAATATATACATTTGTATAGTTAGAAAAAAGGAACCAGAAAAAAGGTGACAGATTGAAGATGATGTAGATTTTAGTTTTTAAGGTAGTTCCATCCTAAAACACAAATAAAAATTCCTTCCTTTGACCTTATATATTCTTTCTTCTTTGTCTAATTTGCATTTCTCCAATGACCAAAATGTTTAGTATTATTTCATCTGTTTAATGGCCAATTACATATATTCTTTTTTTTGTTTGTTTTCAAGATAGAGTCTCACTCTGTCGCCCAGGCTGGAGTACAGTGGTGTGATCTCAGTTCCCTGCAACCTCTGCCTCCCGGGTTCAGGCAATTCTCCTGCCTCAGCTTCCCAAGTAGCTGGGATTACAGGTGTGCGCCACTGCATCCAGCTAATTTTTGTATTTTTAGTAGAAACAGGGTTTCACCATGTTGGCCAGGGTGGTCTTGAACTCCTGACCTCAGGTGATCCGCCTGCCTCAGCCTCCCAAAGTGTTGGGATTACAGGCATGAGCCATTGCGCGTGGCCACATATGTTCTTTTCTACAATACCTACTCAACTCTTTTGCCCCTTTTTTAAAAATTTAGGTTGACTGTCTTACTGAGTTATGAGTTCTTTATATATTATGGATACAGGTTCTTGGTCAGAGCTATGTGTGGCAAGTATTTCCCCCAAATCTATGACTTGCCTTTTCATTTTCTTAGGGGTATCCATCCATGAGCAAAAATTTTTAATTTTGATTAAGTCCAAATTAGTAATTTTTTCTTCTATAGCTCATGCTTTTTGTGTCCTAAGAAATATTTACTTAATCCAACACCATGAAGATTTTCTCCTAGAAAAGTTTCTTCTAGAATTTCATCACTTTATCTTTTACATTTAGGTCTATGATTCATTTTGGGTTAATTTCTGTGTTTGATGTGAGGAAAGACTTATCCGGTTATTTCAGCACAATTCATTGAAAAAATTATTCTTTTTCCACATAACCCTGACACCTTTGCTGAAAATCAGTTGACCATGTAAGTTTTGGTTCATTTCTGAACCTCAATGTTTGAACTATATTCATTTATCCTTTATACCATACCACACTGTCTTGATTACTGTAGCTCTATGATAAAGTCTTACATCTCAAACTGTGTTCTTCCTTTTAAAAATCATTTTCTCTTTTAAATTTTTTTTTTTTTTGAGACAGAGTCTTATTGCATCACCCAGGCTAGAGTGCAGTGGTGCAAACCCAGCTCACTGCAACTGCCACCTCCTGGGTTCAAGTGATTCTCCCGCCTCAACCTCCCAAGTAGCTGGAATTACAAGCATGTGTCACCACATTCTGCTAATTTTGGTATTTTTAGTAGAGATGGGGTTTCACCATGTTGGCCATGCTGGTCTCAAACTCCCAACCTCAAGTGATTCACTTTCCTCAGCCTCCCACACTGCTGGGATTACAGGTGTGAACCAGCACACCCGGACAATTTTTTTTTTTTTAAGACACAGTCTTGCTTTGTCACAGGTTGGACTGCAGTGGCATGATCTCAGCTCACTGCAGCCTCAATCTCCTGGGCTCGAGCAGTCCTCCCACCTCGGCCTCCCAAGTAGCTGGGACTCCAGGCACATGCCACCACACCCAGTTGTTGTTTTTTTTTTTTTAAATAGAGATTTGGTCTTGCTATTTTGCCCAGGCTGGTCTTGAATTCTTCCTGCCTCGGCCTCCCAAAGTGCTGGGATTACAGGTGTGAGTGTGCCACTGTGCCCAGCCTAAAATCATTTTTTCCATTCTAGGTTCTCTGTATTTCCATTTAAACATGAAAATGCGGGGTTTTTTTTAAGTTTTCTGGGAGTGTGGTTGGGATTACATTCAATCTATAGAAAAAATAAGCTTATCTTAATAATATGCTTTCAAATCCACCACTATGGTATATCCCTCTATTAACTTTCAGCAACATTTACATTTTCTATGAAAGGTCTTACACAGCTTCTGTTAAATTTTCTCTTAAATATTTTTATTTCTTTATGCTCATGTAAATGGAACTGTTTTAGAAATTTCAGTTTGATTGTAGGTTGGTTACATATAGAAATACCGTTGATTTTCATGCATGGACTTTGTATCCTATAACCTCGTTAAATTCACTAATTAGAATTCACTTACTAAAATAGCTTAGTATTATCTGGGAATAAAAAAAGATTTATTTTTTCCTTTCCCTTATGTATGTCCTTTATTTCACTGACCTCCAGTACAATGTTGAACATAAGCTTTGACAGCAGAGATCTTTGCCTTGTTCCTGATCTTAGGTAGAAAGCACTCCTTCTCAATGATCTCACCATTAAGAATGTTGCTTTTTCATAGATGTGCTGTGTCAAGTTGAGGAATTTCACTCACATTTCTAGTATTCTGAGAGTTATTATTGCCAAAATGTTTTCTTTTTTTGTTTTTTTTCTTTTTTTTTTTTAGAAAGCGGGTCTCACTATGTTGCCCTGGCTAGACTGTAGTGGCTATGCACAGGTACAATCATAATGCACTGCTACCCTGAACTCTTAGCCACAAAGGATCCTCCCATCTCAGTCTCTCAAGTGGCTGGAATGACAGGCATATGCCACTGTGCCCAGCTAGGTCAGCCTTTAAAACTATAAATTTCCTTCTAAATACTGCTTCAGCTGCATCCCACAAGTTCTGACATGTTGAGTTTTCAATATCATTCAGTTTAAGACAGTCTTTGATTTCTTCTTTGATCAATGAGTTATTTAGTAGTGGGCTTTTTCATTTGAATGTATTTGGAGATTTTTCATGGTTACTGATTTCTAATTTAACTCAGTTGCAATCAGAACACATATGTATGTAACTTCAATTCTTTTACACTCATAAATTTAAGACTTAATATATTAAGACTTGCCTTATAACTCAGCAAATAGTCTACCATGGTGAATGTTCAACACCAAACAACATTTGCTGTTGTTGGGTATTTTATAGGTATCAGCTAGGATATCTATATCCTAGCTGGGATATCAGTTGGATATAGAATCCAACTCTCTAATGCTTACAGTTTTTATGGTATATCTTTATCCACCATTTTACTTTCAGCCTATTTGTGTGTTTGAATATAACATGTGTCTCTTGTAGACAGCACATAGTTGGTTTTTAAAAAAATCTTACAATCTCTGCCTTTTGGAGTGTATGGTCCATTTCCAATTATCATAACTATTTATATGGCTGAATTTAGGTCTTTATTTTGATATAAGTTTTCTATTTGTTTCATCTTATTTGTTCTTCTGTTCCTCCTTTACAGGCTTATTAAATAAAAAAAATTTGGCATATCATTTTTATTCCCCTATTTATAGTTTTAAGCTATATTTATTTGTGTGAGTACGTTTTACTTGCTCTAGGGAGTACAATGTGCATACTTACCACAACCTACTTCATATTAATACTGTTAATGCTTCATGTTAATACAAAATAAAGTTGCGCCAGCTTATCTACCTCCTTGACTCCTTTGACTTGTAGTATTATTGTCATACCCAAACCTGCTTTACTTCCTGTGCATTCATATTTAAAATAGTATTTACTAGGCTACTCAAGACCAAAATTAGGAAATCATTCTAGATTCCTCCCCCTCCCTTACCCCCTACATTTAATCAATAACTCCTGTTAATTCTAATTTGTAATATCCAACAACATCCTTCCTCATCTGTCTTCACTGCCACTACCAGACTCTTTCCTTCTTCGTCTTTTACCCGGATTACTGCAATCAACTCCTCACTGGTCTCTGTTCTTAAAGTTTCACCATCCTCATATGGCTACCCTGCCATTTATACAGTTCCCACAATACTCATTCTGATAAGCAAATCTTACATCATTCTTCTGAGCTAAAGTTTTCAATGGCTCCTATTTGCAAAGAGGATAAAATCTAATCTCCATGGTATAGCACACAAAGCCCACTGTGACCTGGCCCACTGTCTATCACTGTCTAACCCCATTGACCACCAGTATCAGATAACATTTTATATACCAAATGATAGAAAGCTGCTTATAATTTCCTGAACACAACTGGCTCTCTCATACTTTTGTATATGTAAAATGGCCATTTCCTCTGCCTGATTCATGTAGGGAAAGCAAATGCCTATTCATGCTTACCTCTCAACTGCAATCTTCTTTACATAATCTCATTCTACAAAGCAGTCCCTCATTCCTCTACATACTTTGTACATTTTCTACCAATAAACTTATTACATTTTAGTGCAGCAGTTTGCTCTCATCTCTCTCCCCTCAGTGTTTATCTTCTTAAAGACAGAAAATGTCTTTTCACTTTATTTTTCAATCCTCAGTACTAAGTAGGCATGCCAATAATTATCTGCTTATTCAACAAATAAGTTATGAAGGTGATACATAAATACATGAAAAAGAATAGTTTCTTCTAAAGTAATTGTGGAGAATGAATAGTTACTTTAGGAATGATAGGGAGCTAATGATAATGATAATCATAATGGCCCACACATCCTATGTTATGTACCCAGCTTGTGTTTCATACATTATCACAAAAACAGTATGGGATGCATGTTATAATGAAACTCATTTTGTAGATGAATAAATAAAGGCACAAAATGTTAAAAAGTTTGCTCAAGGTCACAGTAAGTGACAAACTCAAGACAAAGAGAGACCTATGCTAACCGCTATTCTACTCTGCTTTTCAATACAGCCAAATGTTAAATCATCACTGCTATTTCTAGGGCTTTGCTACCCTTTACTGCTTTGTAACTGCCTTCCTCTTTCTCCACTTTCACTTTTCTCCGTGTTTTTAGGTTCTTCTATCTTTCTTCATTTTCTTTCTTCCTTTCACTTTCTTTTCCTTTAATTCTCTATTCAATTTCCATAATGAACATAACCTATGTATACAATCAAGTATTTCCTCCTAATATACCTTCTCTTTTCTTTTTTTTTAATCAAGGAAAACAAAGTTAAGAAATAGTTAGGCCAGGCGCGGTGGCTCAAGCCTGTAATCCCAGCACTTTGGGAGGCCAAGACAGGCGGATCATGAGGTCAGGAGATCGAGACCATCCTGGCTAACATGGTGAAACCCCGTCTCTACTAAAAAATACAAAAATCTAGCCGGGCGAGGTGGCGGGCGCCTGTAGTCCCAGCTACTCGGGAGGCTGAGGCAGGAGAATGGCATAAACCCGGGAGGCAGAGCTTGCAGTGAGCTGAGATCCGGCCACTATACTTCAGCCTGGGCGACAGAGTGAGACTCCGTCTCAAAAAAAAAAAAAAAAAAAAGAAATAGTTAGAAAAGAGCTGAGTTAGGACTGCATACGTTACCTCCTGAAAGAAGTTTCAAGAAACTGAGAAAACTAAGAACAGACCTTTGAATATGGCAAAAGAAAAACCTGTGATAATTGAGAGAGCAGTATTTTAGCTAAATTATGGAAGAAAAAGCTGTAAGGAATACTAATGCTTAGTAAGAAAATGAAGCCAATTTCTGAAGACCATTATTTGAAAAACTTAATATAAAACAACATAAAAAACTAAGATTGCAGCTAGAAAGGATAGTTGAATCAAATGAAGGTGCGGGGGCGGGGGGGGGTTGTGATTTGCTTTCTGTTTGTTTAAAGAAATCTGAGCATAAGTGGCCAGGCACAGTGGCTCATGCCTGTAATCCCAGCACTTTCGGAGACCGCAGCAGGTGGAACACTTGAGCTCATGAGTTCAAGACCAGCCTGGCCAACATGGCAAAATCTCGTCTCTACTAAAAATACAAAAAAAAAAAAAAATTAGCCAGGTGTGGCAGTACATGCCTGTAGTCCCAGCTACTCTGGTGGCTGAGGCAGGAGAATCACTTGAATCCAGGAGGCAGAGGTTGCAGTGAGCCAAGATCGTGCCTCTGCACTCCAGCCTGGGTGACACAGTGAGGTTCTGTCTCAAAAAAAAAAAAAAAGAAAGCAAAAAAAAATCTGAGCATAAGTAACTGTTAAAAGTTAAACCAGTTTCTCTACTGCAGAAAACAAAACTGTTAGTTCTATGACCACAAGAACTTTGTCTTGTTCACTGCTATCACACCCGAGGCTTGGCACCTAGTAGATACTAACTACATATATACTATTATTGTATATAGTATATACAATAATATAGAATAATAAATACTATTATTCTAATAAAAAAATCTATAAAGTATATATAGTCCAAGCTGGGTGTGGTGGCTCACACATGTAATCTCAGCACTTTGGGAAGCTGAGGGAGGTGGATCATTTGAGGTCAGGAGTTTGAGACCAGCCTGGCCAACACGGTGAAGCCCTGTCTCCACTAAAAATACAAAAAAATTACCTGGGCATGGTGGCGCACACCTGTAATCTCAGCAACTCGGGAGGCTGAGGCAGGAGAATTGTATGAACCCAGGAGGGGGAAGTTGCAGTGAGCCAAAATGCACTACTGTGCTCCAGCCTGGGTGACAGAGTGAAACTCTGTCTTAAAAAAAAAAAAAATTGTATACTCCATTTTTAAATTACAGTTTAATCCTATATCTTCTACCAACTGAATGAGTGCCGTATTAAACGTTCATTCATTCATTCAAATATTTGTAGAGTACATACTATTTTCCAGGTACTATATTCTAGGCAATGGGAATGTAGCAATGGACAAAACAAAACCATCCTTGCTGTAATGAGAGGAACTGAACACACATCACACACACACAAAAAGATGCTGAGAGTGATATGTCCTAAAATGAATACAAAAGCATAATAATGACATTTAGTGATAATAGGAAGTGGGAGTAATATTTTATATAGAATGGTCATGCAAGGTCTCTCTGTTTAGATGATGTTCAAATGAGAAAGTGAGTAAGGCAAGTAACCAAACAGTACTACTACAGACCCATGCAACAGTAAATCCAAAGACCTGAGGAGGGAGAGCACTAAGTGTGTATGAGGAAGATCAAGGAGGCCACCATGGCTGAAGTAAAGGAAGCAAAGGAAAGCATAACAGAACCAGCTGCAATAGATCCATAATTCATCTATAACAATTGTAATAGTACCTAATTATTAATGGAGTCTTTCATACATAGATAGTTTTTAAACTAATATGTGAAGGGGCAGAAATTTAGAAAAAAATCAAATTCATTACCTTGCAAAAATTCTCTGTTTTGGTATTTTCCCTTATATAACCAAAACTTCTGATTGTTCCAATAATGCAAACAAACCCAGAAGTACAAGATATTATTCTAAGAGTTAAAAATACTACACATTACAAGAACTTTAATATCCATGAGTCTCAAGTATGATATAACACCAACTTCCTTACAGAAAGCAGTGTCCTGCTCAGAAGATGTGAATATCTTTTGGACAAGTTTGCTGGGAAATCCTTTGGACAAGACATCGAGTGGAGCACTAGTGTTCAATTCTAAGAGTTAGAAGTTAAGAGGAATCCACACTAGTGTAATTCTAATTTTCTAATCATGTCCCTTTCTCTCTTACCTGACAATAACTTAGTACAGTATAAAAGAATTTAACTGCTCCCATATATGCCACAGTACCTATCACAGGTTAAGTCAAGACTTCTGTTTGGCTGGGCACGGTGGCTCACGCTGTAATCCCAGCACTTTGGGAGGCTAAGCACTTTAGGAGGCTGAGGCAGGCAGATTACCTGAGGTCAGGAGTTCAGGACCAGCCTGGCCAACATGTCTCTACTAAAAATACAAAAATTAGCAGGGCATGGTGGCAAGTACCTGTAATCGCAGCTACTTGGGAGGTTGAGGCAGAATCACTTGAACCCAGGAGGCGGAGGTTGCAGTGAGCCAAGATTGCGCCCCTGCACTCCAGCCTGGCCGACAGAGGAAAACTCTGTCTCAAAAAAAAAAAAAAGATATTTTTCACACTAGCGTTTTTGGTTTCTAAATCCTAATTTATAAATAAGAATAGAAATAAAAAAGTTTCAATTAACAAAACATATCTATATTAGAGATGAAAGAATTACAGAGGGTACTTATATTGGGGAGGAAGCCAGACGATAAGCAAAATAAAACCAAATTTCTTAGAAGGAATTTTAAAAAACAGGTTTTAATTTTTTTAATAAAACAAAAAAGAAATATTGAGAAAACAAGCCAAATGTGCATTTGAAAAATAAAGAACTTGCCTACAGTTATGTAAGCAATTAAAATAAAATGAATAAAACTGCAGCATTAAGCAAGCTGCAAAATGTACACACGCCCACTCCCATTAGTAAAACTGGAAATGGGAAACTAATGAGCTCAGCTGCAGGAGCTTGTTTTTTAATTTTCTCCACTTGCTCAAAATGTAATTTCTATTTCACACTGAAGACTTTTGTTGGATATAGGGGGAATCAAATGTTCTTAAACAAGAATCTGAATGGGCTTTGAAAATGCATAATAGAAGCTTCATTTGCTCTAATGCACATCTCACGTATTCGGTTTAACATTTTTGACAGGTTGATCGTTTGTCTTCATGTTTAAAGAACACAAATATTTTACCAGTGCCATTAAACAGATCATGTTGGGGTGAAAAGAAGGTGTCAGAGAAGGGAAAAGGTCCATCTCTTCTCTCAAGGTGCCTAAGCAAATAGGAGGGGAAAAACATACTTAGGTACTTGACCATGATATGCGAAGTTGTAATTCATTATGAAAGGAGAAATAAAGTAAAGCTCACTAATAGACATTTTATGAGGAAAGTTATTATTTGGAATAAAGAAATAAGTTATTTGAAAACTAAAAAAGGTTCCAAATATTGAGATGACTATGGGAAGAAAAAACAAAAAACCCTCAAGGCTAAAAAAAAAAAGAAGTTAAAAGGGTTACACAGAGAATGGATAAAGTAGCAAAAGTGACAAAATTAATGTCTCTTAAAAATCAGTTCATCATGGAAAGCAAGGAGCTAGATATCTAGAATACAAATATATTAGTATTCATTTTTGGTTTTGACTATATTTAGTACTGTTTGTTTTGCTCTGATTTGAGCTTGAATTTAATTAAACACAAAAAATTTATGAGAAATATTTTCATCAAATTCAACTGTAATTTTGGTTTAATTTTTAAAATATGTTCAGTTTTAGGTCTTACTTAAGAAAGAATATAAACTGGATTCCATGATAACAAATACTGCGGTAAGGGAAATCGCTAATAAAAAGTGCCAGACACCAGTTCAAAATCTAATAAATATTTATGACTTAATGCATGCTATCAAAAATAATCAAACAAAACTCTAACACAACAAAAGAACTAGAAAGTCCATTTGAATTTAATTTACAGGTCATGATCTAGAATTCAGACAAGTTGTTAGTGGCTAGGATATATAAACATTTTAGCAGGATATTTTTAGTTCAACTAGAGTTAAAATTTGGAGACAAACCTACTAACACAATTTTAAAACATTTGTTCTGTTTACACTACATATTTTTATTTGAAATAATAATATACCAGACATCCAGCACTACCTAAAACAAACTGTGTCAGTAAGTGAACTTGTTTTTCCTCCCAAATGCACTCCATTTCTATTAGTGACGGCACTTATTAGGAGAAGTCTCTAGTCTTAAAAAACCTCAGTATCACTTGACTCTTCCTTTTCTCCCCCTCAACTTGTCCATTCCTAATTAATTGCTAAGTCTTAATATCCTTGATGTTCACACACTTCACTCCAGTCTTATTATGAAGAGCTTAGCTTCAACATTACACTTATTAGTCTCTTGCCATTGCACCCAAACTGGTTTCCCTGTCTCTCATTTCAATTATCTTAAAACCTCTTGCCAGATTAAAGCTCTAAAGAACAGATTATGTCACTCCCATCTCAAAAACTTCTAAGGTAGTCCTGCTGAATACAGAATGCAGATATTCATGCTCATTAGCCCATCATTCAAAGTTCTTCTCAATACAGCATCAATCTACCTTTCCAACATCATTTCCCATTATTCTCTTCTATGTCAATGTAAGGGTACCATTCTCCATAGTCAAAGAGAGCTAATTAATATTTCTTGTACCTGGCCTATGATTTCTGACTTAGTGTTTATGATTAATTCACTCCTTCTACTTAAAATAATATTCTCCTCAATCAATTCATCCAATTACTGTTACCTTATTTATGTTTAAATGTTACCTCTTTTATGATGCCTTCCCTGATTCCCCACCTATGTGTAAACTCCACCTCCACTGAACACCCCTAGCACTTCTTAAATTTATTATATAATACCTCACACCTTATAACATAGCTCCTTATTTAGTGATCTTAACTTTCTTATTCGATTTCTTAAGGAGAAAATATCCATAAGCAGAAAACTTCTTAAGAGAAATTACCTCCAGAGCCATGCATATGGTCAATATTCATACATACGTTTAACACCCTTAAATAAATGGGCATACATATTATATTGATAAACAGGGATGAAGGCCAATAAAACAGTATGATGATAATATACTGAGTGGATAATACATTTCACTAATTGGGAGCTAGACTTTGATCTAAATTTTAAAAACTGGTATTATAAAGTAACTAGGTTTTCAAATCATATTAGATTACCAGTATTAATGCCAAAGCAGGGAAAAAAAAAATCAAACCCATAGGTTCTCGTAACTCAAACTCAAATACCAGGACATACTATTTATTCTACATATATATGAACAATTTTGTTTCCTAACTAAGCAAAGTTCACAAGAAAGTTGCCGACAGGATATTGAAATAATAGGAATTCTCTTACTTCGAGAAACCTTTGGAAATCTTTTACCCAGCTTCTTCTTTAATCGATTAAGTTCAGGCATTATTTCTGGAACAGCTACATAAAAGTCTACAACAATTTCATCATCCCAAATCTGAAAATAAAAAAAAAAAGAAAGGTGACCTCAGATGAGATGAAAAGCTTTATCGTTCTGAAAAAGTACAATGTAGTCATTTCCTTTAAAATTCAGAAAACAGACATTAAGCACAATTCTTTTCTTCAAACACAAGGATCATACAAATACATCTGCCAAGTATAAAAACCATCAGAAGCAAAACATTTTCCTTTACTTTAAAAACAGTCACATCCATTAAAAAAAAAAAAAATTAATGGTTTCTTCCTTTGGGTTGTGTTAAGCAAAAGTGTCACAAGTTAAAACACAGCGATGAATGTGTGCATGGCTCACAGAATCCCACAAAGTTAAATTCATATATTTATTAAAACTGAAGAAACCTACAAAAGCTGAACATTTTGCAACAGATCACATGTAAAATTAATAACCACTAACTGCCAAACGCACTAGCAACCACTAGCTTCCTAAATTTAGAGCATCAGAGAACTGAATTTATAATTATTTTCACAAAGAACTGAAACTGAAAATTTCCTTACCACCAATAACTAAGAATAAAAGAAGAGGGGGTGATCAAAGACAAGTTCATTTATAGTTTATTATCCATACTCTATATCCATTCTCAGAACAAAGGAATTAATATTCAATTTTTAGAAAACATTTTTATTAATTCAGACAAGCACCTAAAATAACTATTATACTACTACAATATACTCCACTTAAACTCCACTTAATATACTTCACTTAAACATACAATATACTCCACTTAAACTCCACACCTGTAATCCCAGCACTTTGGGAGGTCAAGGCAGGCAAATCAATTGAGCTAAGGAGTTTGAAATTAGACTGGGCAATAAGGTGAAACCCCGTCTCTACAAAAAATACAAAAATTAGCCGGGTGTGGTAGCACACGTCTGTAGTCCCAGGTAACTGGAAGCTGAGGTGAGAGGATAGCTTGAAGCCAGGAAGGCAGAGGTTGCAGTAAGCCAAGATCATGCCACTGCCTAAGCAAGAAATATTTTATCAATGATTCTCTTTGTATGAAATCTTACCACAATATGCCATTCAACGCCTTGATTTAGGGGTACACAGTGAATTAAAAACTTGAATTCTGACAAAATTAAGCAATGACTATGGAATTTTATCCTTCTGTTACTATTCTTTGTACAAATTTTTAGTCCTTAAATAACATATTCTCCTCTCCTTAACAGTAACTTACATTAAATGGGCACTTCTCATGTGCCAAGCATTCTGCTAAAAGTTTAATATAATTTAGAACATCCAGTCTTCACCACAACCCTTGAGACAGGTACCAACATTGACCACACATTCCAGATTAAAAAAATTGAGGGCTCAGGGGAGGATGAGTCAGTCTGTACACACCTAAGAGACAGAGCTAGAACTGAAATACAGGCAGTGTGGGTCCAGAACCAGGGCTCTCATCACTGGAAATAGGAAAGCAGAGGCAATTTCTAATGTCAAAGAACTGTATGTGAGATTTCTATTCCAAGACTTTCCAATCCTAATTCTATGACATGTTCCTTTAAATTAAAATTATGTTTGGAAGTTATGCTGTAAGTAAGATTGTATCTTGGAATATTAAAAAACTGTGGCTGGAAATCATGCTCTTAGAGACAAGGAAAAATATGAATTTACTTTAAAATCACTCAGAACCAGGCATATCTGTGATGTTTCAAAATAAAGTAAAATAAATTTAATAAATGAATGTGTTATCTAAGAAATTACTATGTGGCACGGTGGCTCACACTTGTAATCCCAGCACTTCGGGAGGCTGAGGCAGGTTGGATCGCCTGAGGTCAGGAGTTCGAGACCAGCTTGGCCAACATCGTGAAATCCTGTCTCTACTAAAAATACAAAAAATTAGCTAGGCGTGGTGGCAGGCACCTGTAATCCCAGCTACTCAGGAGGCAGAGAGAATCACTTGAACCCAGGAGGCGGAGGTTGCAGTGAGCCGAGACTGCGTCATTGCACTCCAGCCTGGGCAACAAGAGCAAAACTCCATCTCGAAAAGAAAAGAAAAGAAATGACTATGTATATTTATCCTACTTGGCATTTTACAGAGCTAAGTAAAATGATAATTTAAAAACACAGGTATGTATAAAAAATTGCAGCCATAGTATTATTTACAAAACTGTATTAAATTTACTTCATAACCTGAATACCTTCTAAAAATAACAAGGACTAGCTTTAAAAAGGCACCATGGGGTAACTTGCAAACTTATTCTATGATGCCGTACACAGGTGGCATGCTCTCTCTATTAACAGACCCTCCACTGGGGCCCTAAAGAGAAATTCTGTACCTGTTAATATTTTCTATACTACAGAATTTTAAAAAGTCTTTGTCTTCCTTATTTGGGTTACTTTAAAAAATGTGTTTCATTTACTGAACTTACAGCTTCATAACACCTTCTGCTCTATTACCATTTCTTTCTTGAGAGGTAACTTCTTGCTTAACATTTAAGAACCAAAGGCCAGGCGTGGTGGCTTGGCCGGGAGCAGTGGCTCACGCCTATAATCCCAACACTTTGGGAGGCTGAGGTGGGCACATCAGTTGAGGCCAGGAGCTCGAGACCAGCCTGGCCAATGTGGCAACACTCCGTCTCTACTAAAAATACAAACATTAGCCGGGCATGGTGGCAGGCACCTGTAACCTCAGCTACTAGGGAGGCTGAGGCAGGAGAATCACTTGAACTCAGGAGGCAGAGGTTGCAGTGAGCCAAGATCACCCCACTGCACTCCAGCCTGGGTGATGAAACGACACTCTGTCTCAAAAAAAAAAAAAAGAAGAAAAAAAAAAAGAAAAAAGAACCAGAGGAGTGGCTATGATAGTTCTACAAGGTAACTTTTGTGGTTGCAAGAAGAAAATGAAAAGCTGTATACAAACTCAAGATTAGTTCTCTGATTCTAGACACCCAGCTCTATTCTCAAATTCCCAAACATTTGTGATGATTATTTTTTAATAATTAAAAAAGTTTTAATGATTTTTTAATTAAAATTAATAATACATCAGAAAGAACTGGGTACCACAGACTTTGGCCTAGAACCTGTATTAAAGCATACTCTTCCTACTTTCCACTAGTTCTGCAACCAAAAATCACTCTGAAGACCCTCTTTAAAAATCCAGAATCCTCACCAAATTTAGAGTACTTTTAGGGGAGGGAAAAAAACCAACTATGAGCACTGCTGTGTATCTCAAAGGATGTGTCCAGTTAAAAGTTACCCAAATGAAAATTTGAATATGGGACAAAGGATAAATTTTCAAGTCACTATTTCCTGTCTACTTCCTCCTCCCCAGCAAAAATTCCATAACATATAGGAATGCTTGTGATTTTTGCACATTGATTTTGTATCCTGAGACTGCTGAAGTTGCTTATCAGCTTAAGGAGGTTCTGGGCTGAGACGATGGGGTTTTCTAAATACACAATCATGTCATATGCAAGGAGGGACAACTTAACTTCCTCTTTTCCTAATTGAATACCCTTTATTTCTTTATCCTGCTGATTGCCCTGGCCAGAACTTCTGTCCTGGCCAGAACACTATGTTGAATAGGAGTGGTGAAAGAGGGCATCCCTGTCTTGTGCCAGTTTTCAAAGGGAATGCTTCCAGGTTTTGCCCATTCAGTATGATATTGGCTGTGGGTTTGTCATACATAGCTCTTATTATTTTGAGATACATCCCATGAATACCTAGTTTATTGAGAGATTTTAGCATGAAGGGCTGTTGAATTTTGTCAAAGGCCTTTTCTGCATCTA
>NW_012120710.1:9324373-9326621 GCF_000951035.1 Colobus angolensis palliatus | reverse complement strand
TCAATTTTAGATCTTTCCTGGTTTCTCTTGTGGGCATTTAGTGCTATAAATTTCCCTCTACACACTGTTTTAAATGTGTCCCAGAGATTCTGGTATGTTGTGTCTTTGTTGTCATAGGTTTCGAAGAACATCTTTATTTCTGCCTTCATTTCGTTAGGTACCCAGTAGTCATTCAGGAGCAGGTTGTTCAGTTTCCATGTAGTTGAGTGGTTTTGAGTGAGTATCTCAATCCTGAGTTCTAGTTTGATTGCATTGTGGTCTATGAGACAGTTTGTTATAATTTCTGTTCTTTTACACTTGTTGAGGAGTGCTTTACTTCCAACTATGTGGTCAATTTTGGAATAAGTGTGATGTGGTGCTGAGAAGAATATATATTTTGTTGATTTGGGGTGGAGAGTTCTGTAGATGTCTATTAGGTCCGCTTGCTGCAGAGCAGAGTTCAATTCCTGGATATTCTTGCTTTCTGTCTTGTTGATCTGTCTAATGTTAACAGTGGGTTGTTAAAGTCTCCCATTATTATTGTGTGGGAGTCTAAGCCTCTTTGTAGGTCTCTAAGGACTTGCTTTATGAACCTGGGTGCCTCCTGTATTGGGTGCATATATATTTAGGATAGTTGGCTCTTCTTGTTGAATTGATAGGGTGGGGAACATCACACACCAGGGCCTGTCGTGAGGTTGGGGGAGGAGGGAGGGATAGCATTAGGAGATATACCTAATGTAAATGATGAGTTAATGGGTGCAGCACACCAACATGGCACGTACATACATATGTAACAAACCTGAACGTTGTGCACATGTACCCTAGAACTTAAAGTATAATAATTTAAAAAAAAAAACCATAACATAAATGATTTTATTTAGAGGAGAAACTTTCAGAGAGAACACTAAGAAAAATCTTTTGTATTTTCAGAAATAACTCCATGCCTCTTCTTCCTACCTCTTAAAAAGGAAAAAAAGTCCTTGGTTTCAAAGCGGCTCCCCAAGCTCCGTTATTTTCTTATTTATTTATTTATTTTATTTATTAATTTTTTGGAGACAGAGTCTCACTCTGTTGCCTAGGCTGGAGTGTAGGCGCAATCTCAGCTCACTACAAACTCCTCAAGAGATTCTCGTGCCTCCTTCTCCCAAGTAGCTGGGATTACAGGCATGCGCCACCATGCCTGGCTTATTTTTGTATTTTTAGGAGAGGTGGAGATTCACCGTGTTGGCCAGGATGGTCCCAAACTCCTGGCCTCAAGTGATCTTCCCACCTCAGCCTCCCAAAGTGCTGAGATTACAGGCATGAGGCATGGCACCCAGCGAAGCTGTGTTACTTTCTAAAGGCAGGCTATATAATCATTTGTTGCTACCATACTGAGCCTATGCCACTCTGAAAGGATTAGGAGCTAAAAATTAACAGGAACCAAAAGCACCAACATTATAGAGGGCAGATACCATACTTTATGATCTACTAAGTGAATTACACCTTCACTCCAAAAAAAAAAAAAAAAACAAATATGTGATCTTCAAAACATGAACAGAGGTGTCCATGGGTATCAATGAAATCCACGTGACCTTTTGGATTTCATTTTAAACCTTACACTCAAAACCAGAGTCACATTGCCCTTTCCTATCTATCCACAAAACTCTCGTAGACAAAAAAGAAGCAAGCAAAAAATAGTAATAATAATAATAATAATCACAATAATGTAAGTCAAATATAATCAATATCAGACTGTCTGAGGTTGGGTGTGGTGGCTCACACCTGTAATCCCAGTACTTTGGGAGGCCAAGGCAGGAGGATTTCTTGATGCTAAGAGTTCAAGACCAGCCTGGGCAACAAGCGAGAACCCCATCTCTACAAAAAAATTAGCCGAGTGTAGTGGCATGCACCTTTAGTCCCAGCTACTCAGAAGGCTGAAGCAGGAAGACTGCTTGAGCTCAGGAGCTCAGGAGTTCAAGGCTTCAGTGAGCCATAATTGCATCACCATATTCTAGTCTGGGCAACAGAGAGAGACCTTGTCTCAAACACACACACACACACACACACACAATAAGACTGTCTGGATCATTTTCTCCTAGCTTGACTTTGAAACTGAAAAAAGTTGGAAATTTTTTTCCTGCTCTTATAAAGACCTACTATTTATTGTAAGATATGAGACTAGTGGCCAGGAGCGGTGGCTCAAGCCTGTAATCCCAGCACTTTGGGAGGCCGAGACGGGCGGATCACGAGGTCAGGAGATCGAGATCATCCTGGCTAACACGGCGAA
>NW_012120710.1:9312220-9323653 GCF_000951035.1 Colobus angolensis palliatus | reverse complement strand
AAAAAAAAAAAAAGAAAAGAAAATGCAGACCAGGTGCAGTGAGTCACACCTGTAATCCCAACAATTTGGCAGGCTGAGTCAAGAGGATCGCTTGAAGCCAGGAGTTCCAGACCAGCCTGGGCAACAAAGTGAGACCCCCATCTCTACAAAAAAAAATCTTAAAAATTAGCCTGCCATGCTGGGCGTGGTGGCTCGTGCCTGTAATCTCAGCACTTTGAGGCCAAGGCAGGCGGATCACCTAAGGTGAGGAGTTGGAGACCAGCCAGACCAACATGGAGAAATACTGTCTGTACTAAAAATACAAAATTAGCCAGGTGTGGTGGTGTATGCCTGTAATCACAGCTACTCGGGAGGCTGAGGCAAGAGAGTCACTTGAACCCGGGAGGCAGAGGTTGCGGTAAGCTGAGATGGCGCCTTTGCACTCCAGCCTGGGCAACAAGAGCAAGACTCCATCTCAAAAAAGAAAAAACATTAGCCTGCCATATAGTGGTTAGCACCTGTAGTTCCAGCTACTCAGTAGGCTGAGGCAGGCAGGAGAATTGCTTGAGCCCAGGAGTCTGAGGCTATAGTGAGTATGACTGCACCACTGTACTCCAGCCTGGACAACAGACCAAGACCCTGTCTCAAAAAAGAACTGAATGCATCACTTTTCAATTAAAAGAATCAGGGATATCACATTCAGAACAATTACAGTTTGTGGATGATTAAAAAAGAAATTCATAAACACATTATAAACAAACATTTATAAATACAGGACTGTTTTATAAAGACTAGATACTTTCGGCTAGGCGTGCAGTGGCTCACGCCTGTAATCTCAGCACTTTGGGAGGCCAAGGCGAGTGGATCACGAGCTCAGGAGATCAAGACCATCCTGGCTAACACGGTGAAACCATTTCTGTACTAAAAATACAAAAAAAATTAGCCAGGTGTGGCGGGCGCCTGTAGTCCCAGCGACTCGGGAAGCTGAGGCAGGACAATGGCATGAACCTGGGAGGCGGAGCTTGCAGTGAGTCGAGATTACGCCACTGCACCCCAGGCTGGGCGACTGAGCAAGATTCCGTCTCAAAAAAAAAAAAAAAAAGACTAGATTCTAAGGCACCACAGCACTACATGGTTCCACTGCTTTAAAATCATCTTATTGTTATTTGGGGAGGAAAGTTTGAACAGAAAGCAGGAGTTAGTAGGATAAATTGATAAATTCCACTCTTTTCTTCAGTTTCTTGTGAGAAACATAATGTAGCATTCTAGTAATGATGAAACTAATGTTCTAATCTAGCTCTTTCTCAAGCTAATAACATAACCTCAAACAAATCATCTCTTTTGAGCTCCAAAAGGGGAAAATAGGACTAGGTGAATGTTAGGATTTTCTCTAACTCCATTTATTCAGGGTGCTAATCATTGGTTAATAATTAAGTGATCTCTAAATAATAATAATTAGGTGATCTCTAAAAAAATTAAATGATATAAATAGTTGATGGAAGTTACTTACCTCTGTAAATACAGCGACTTTATTGATTTCAGAAGCAAATGGGTATGGCAAACTAAGAACACTGGTAAATGGCGCCACATTTTTCTAAACACGCAACAAGGAAAAATAATTATGTAAAGTTAATCTTTTCTGTCTCTCACACACTCTATATAAAACAAGAACGGACATGTTTTGTTTTCAGTGTTCTGATTCTACTCTACATTCTTCCATTAATTCAGAACTATTCATTGATTACTATTCATGAATTACTATTCATCGATTACAATTTAAAGCACAAGAGATTATATTTCTTTTCCAAGAAACTTTTTCAAGATTATATTTTTTTGAGAATAAAAAACTAAAATCTTTTTCCAGCTTCATAATCCCATGCCACTTGGCTTCTATCTCTACATCATTCATCACAGTCTCTCAAATATTATGAAATGTGTTTGCATAACATCTTCCCCAGCAGTAGTACAATGCTTTCCATCTGATGAATAATAAATGTTTGCTACCTCCAGTTAAATTTGTTTTAAACCCATGTATTCTTCTGACACCATCAGGGAGACATGAATACAGCTATACATGCTGAACAATAGACAATATCCAGCTGATCTGCCCAGTAGGTCACCCCCAATTGCTATCACCGGCTCGAAACTATCAGGAATTGTAAAGCCTAAACCCAAGACAAAATGTCAAGCCTAAAGGGATCTTCTGAGTTGACTCTATTTTTGAAACAACCTAGACCATCACCACTTTCAGATTTATTTAGAAAGTCAATTGGAAAATCCTAAATAAACAATGGCATGCATTTGAGGCACGCTAATACAGGTGGAGATTTTACAGGACCTCTAAACTAATGTGTCCAGTCATTTTGACCAGAAACTATTGAGGCCTGAGGCCTAGATCTCTTAGGGAGACTTTATAGAGAAACAAGTTCTAGGTCCTCCAAAGTTTTGTTGCAGCCTTAAGGTTTGGAAGAAAAGGTGGTTGTTCCCGTAATAAAAGTGATTGAAAGATCTATATTTTTAGAAAAACCTTATTTTGAGTAGAAACATCCTCCTGGGGATTTCTTTGCAGACAAGGAGGAACAAATTCTTTTTTCTTTTTTTTGAGTCAGAGTCTTGCTCTGTCGCCCAGGCTGGAGTGCAGTGGCCTGATCTCGGCTCACTGCAAGCTCTGCCTCCCAGGTTCACGCCATTCTCCTGCCTCGGCCTCCCGAGTAGCTGGGACTATAGGCGTCCGCCACCACGCCTGGCTAATTTTTTTTTTTTTTTTTTTGTATTTTTAGGAGAGACGGGGTTTCACCATGTTAGGCAGGATGGTCTCGATCTCCTGACCTTATGATCTGCCCGCCTCAGCCTTTCAAAGTGCTGGGATTACAGGTGTGAGCCATGGCACCTGTCCTGGAGGGACAAATTCTTAAGTATACTTTGTATCAGTCATACAGCTTAGTTTTATGGACTGGCATTCCTTTGCCATTAACACGTCACAACTGGTTTCAGCAAATTTCTCAATGGCAAGCAGTCGCAATAATAGCATCCCCTGCGGAATACTGGCTTGTTGTATAAGCACTCTATGAAGAACAAAAAAAAAAAAAAAAAAGCCTTAGGAAGGCAACAGTATCTTTTCAATGTCACTAGTTTACAAGCAGCTTCCATGTATGAAATGAAGCCTGTGGTGCTACAAAACATCATTTTGAACTACACTAAGGGTTGACTGATCATCTTGAACAGTTACAAAATTTTCCAACTAAAAGAACAGTAACACTCTGATACAAAATAAAAAATTGTAACATGGCTATTATAAACTGTTTCTAATAGATGAGAACAAAGAAATGAGACAGGCTTTGCTTCAAATCTTACCTTTGCCCCCTATTCTATGACCTTTGGCAAGTTACTTCACTTTCTATGCCTCAACTTCCTCTTAAGAGATTATTATAGAATTAAATGAGAAAACACATGCAAAACATTTAGCATTGTATCTGGTATACAGAAAATTTTTCAGTAAAAGTTGACTATTATTATTAAGCACATACTAAGTCCTTTACAGGCATTATCTCATTTAATCCTTGACCTTTTATTCCCTTTTAGAAAGAGATGAAAAAACTGAGATTTGAAGAGGTTAAGCATTAAACCCAAATTCATGAAGTAAAGAAGCCCAAACTCAAAAAGCAATGAAGCAGGTTTCCGGTCGGTACTGCAGGCGGACTCCAGAGCCTGTGCTCTTAAGACTGCGTTCGTTGTATTGCCTCCTCCTAGGCGCTCTAGCATTGCTGTTGTTGAGCCTGTTAAATTACATTTAAAAACTTATACATTCTAGTTTGTCAAGAAAAGAGACATCTTTAAGAATAAAAATTAAAATCATTTCTAAAAAAATTAGAACTCTTAAGCAAGAAGCTTATAAAATTTAGGGATTTAGGGCTATATAATAGACCTTAATACTAAGCTAGTGTCTTTCCTGCTTCTAATTTAGAGTTTTATAATCAATAGTACTCTGTTGAATTTCAGTGTATAAACAAATAAAGCAGAGAAGCTTCGGTTGAAGCAAGAGTGAGGAGCTTGGAATCCCACCTAAGAAAACTTAGTTTCAAACCAGGACCCCAAGGAACACATCTGAAGGACACTGAGCTAATCCAGAGCCCTCATTTACAGAGAAGAAACATGCCACCTAGGCAGTTTAAGTCACTTTTCAAAGTTACAGTGATACCTCAATTAATTTTAACACTACTTTTGTTGAAATTTATACTAGTGACTCTTAGGGGAAACAGGAAATCTATGTTAACTCTCTAGAGTGTTTTCAACAAATTTTATATTTGGAAAATTTTTAAATGAACAAACATATTTTTCATGCTAAAGTACAGAAAGAGCATGAAGTTTTCGAAAAATTATGAGAGGCAGTAATTTTTAAAATTAAGAGGCCAGGCGCAGTAGCTCATGCATGTAATCCCAGCACTTTGGGAAGCCAAGGAAGGCAGAGTGCTTGAGCCCAAGAGTTCAAAACCAGCTTGGGCAAAATGGAGAAATCTCATCTCTACTAAAAGTACAAAAATTAGCTGGGCATGGTAGAACACAGCTGCAGTCCCAGCTACTCAGGAAGCTGAGGTGGCAGATCACCTGAACCCGGGAGGTGGAGTCTGCAGTGAGCTGAGATCATACCACCACACTCCAACCTGGGCAACACAGCAAGACCCTGTCTCAAAAATAATAATAACAATAAAATAAAATAAAATAAAATAAAATAAAATAGAAACACCAATTCATAGAGCCACTGTTCACAAGTAAACTTATTTTCATAGACTCTACATACCTTCTTTCCCTGTGTCATATCCAGTGTCAAATCAAGATAAACTCTTTGCTTTGGACTAGTAAAGTCAAGAACTTGAAATTTCTTAAGTAAGTGAACAGCTTTCTCCACCTCATATATCTGCCTCGGGTATAACCGTTTTAAATAGACATCATCCTCAGGTTCGCCTTCCATATAGGGATATGCTTTTATTTTTTCTATTTCATCTTTTTTCTCATCTGGTGTTTTTTCTTTAGCACCATGTTTTGTTTTCTTTGCAGACCTTAAAAGAAAATAAAGTTGAGTTATGTCAATATATATTCTAAGAGACTTTTTTAAAAAAATGCCAATGAACATAAGAGAGAAAAAAAGATGAATTATATTTTAATTCAAAAGCATAGATTGTTTTACAGTTTTTCTAATTCAACAAACATGAAGTGAACTTTTCTAATGTCTGAAGTCATGAATAAGTTGAATTATGGCACTGATGCTGCTCTCCAGAAACTTACAGAAGAGCAGAGCAGAGAGACATACTAACAGGTCATTTCAATATAATGTGGTAATACAAGAGCATCATCAGAGCCTGACAGAAAAGACACTCAATCCAGCCTAGGAGGCTAGGGAAAAGTTATAGAGGAAATGACCCCAAAGTCAATTCTTAGTGGCTAAGGAAGTGTCAGCACCCCAAAGAAGTGAAAACATATGACACAAAATCTAGTACACAAATGTTCTTAGCAGCATTATTCATAACAGCCAAAAAGTAGAAACAACCCAAATATCTATCAACTGATGAATGGATACATAAAATGTGGTATGTCCATATAACAGAACATTAATCAGCAATTAATAAAAGAATGAAATACTGATCAATGCTACAACATGCATGAACCCTAAAAACATTAAGCTAAGTGAAAGAAGCCAGTCACAAAAGCCCACATATTATTCCATTTATACCAAATATCAAGAATGGGCAAACCTAAGAGACTGAAAAGTAGATGTGGTGATTGTCTAGTGCCAGAAGAAGAGGTTAGGGCACAAGTAAGTGAAGGCTCACGGGCATGGGGTTTTTTGGGAGAGCAATGAAAATGCTCTAAAACTGATTACAGTGATGGCTGCACAACTGTGAGCGTACTAAAAACCAATGAACTGTATGCTTTAAATCGGTGAACTGTATGATATGTAATTATATTATACCTTAATAAAGCTGTTATTTAAAAAATAAGAGTTAGGTAAAGAAACAACATAATAAAAAGTACTGAGGCATAAAATAAAATGGTATAAGAAGGAAGCTATTATAAGTTCTACATGACTAGAGCAGGGTTGGCAAACTTTTTCTGTAAAGGACCAGAGAGTAAATGTTTTAGCTTTGTGAGCCATATGTTCTCTGCTGCAATGACTCAACGCTGCCACTGTAGTGCAAATATAGTCGGTAAACAAGATTGGCTCACTTGCCAAAGTTTGCTGACTTCTGAACTAAAACGGTAAAAGAGAAGGCAGGCAAGAGTGGAAGATGAGATTAGAAAAGACAGAGCAAAGGGGGCATCCTCTAGAGGTAATAAGAAATCACTAAATAGGAGTGACATCTGTATTTTAGGCAGAGTATTCTGGCTGCAACATAAGAGATAGATCTGAAGGAAGTAGGATTGAAAACAATTGAGAGTCTCTTCCCTCTCTTTCTTTTCAGAGATATGAGAACCTGAACCAGAGTAGCAACAGTATTAAGACTGGAAAAGATGGCAGATTAGAGAATAATTGTCAAGCTAAATACTGGGCCAAGCACGAGGGCTCACGCCTGTAATTCCAGCACTTTGGGAGGCCAAGGCAGGAGGACTGTTTGAGGCCAGGAGTTCAACACCAGCCTGGGCAATATAGCAAGACACTGCCTCTACCAAACTAAAAAAACTAGCTGGGCATGGTGGTACACACTGTGGTCCCAGCTACTTAGGAGGCTGATTTGGAAGGATCACTTGAGCTCAGGAGTCTGAGACTGCAGTGAGCTATGATTATGCCAGTGCATTCCAGCTAGGTGACAAAGGGAGACCCTGTCTCAAAAAAATAAATAAATAAATATTGAAGATGGGAAAAGGAGAAAACAAAGACTCCAAAATACTTCCTAGGTATCTGGCTTGGGTGACTAGGCATAGAATAGAATCATTAACTAAGATCAGAAATAAAGAAGGCAAAACAGGTTTCTGGTGAAGGAGGCAGTCACAGAGATTAGTTCAGTTTGGGGGATACAAAGTTTAAGTATGGGGTCAATTGTATCGTTGGTCCCAATTCTTTACCTCCTTTCCATTCAAGCCCTTTGCTAAATGACTTTGCTGTTCCTCCCACTAAAGAGGAGGAGTATATTTCTCAGCCCCTTTATTTGGCCATGTGACTATTTTTGGCTGACAGAATAAAGCAAAGATGACAGTTTCCCCGCTCTATGCTTAGGCCAAAAGAAGTTTCACATGTTTCTACTTTCATGTTTGCATTTCTGCCATTTTCATTAGAAGAACATGCCTAGGCTAGCTCAAAGGTAGGAGGATGAGAAACATGTGTAACAGAGCTGCCTCCACAGAGCCCCAGGCTACATTAGACAATTCTCAGCTGACCTGCAAACTTACAGATGCACTGCAAGTCCAGCCAAGGTCATCAGAGACATCCATCAAACCCAGTCTATGTCAGCTGACCCACAGATATGTGGGCAATGATAAATAACTGGTTTGTTACATAGCAAAAGCTAACAAGGTGCTTACAAAATATCTAAGAAAATATATTCAACAGGTAATGGCAGATAAGAGTTTGAAGAAATTTCTCAGCATTAATTCAAATTATGCCTATACTCTTCTAACCATAAAAGTTTTAAATTAGTGTAATAGTATTCTGGAAAGATGTTCAGGTTCTGTGGTAGTCAGAATAATAATGCCTCAAAGAGACCCACATCCTAATTCCCAAATCTTGTAAATATTTGGGCCAGCCTAAAATATGATTTTTAAAAATCAGAGATACAATAAAGTTCACTTTAAGGCCTTTAAAAATCTATGACCCCAAGAGATCAATCCAAGTCTTTCCAAGGCTGAAAAATCCTTTACATTGAGACATTAGTGGAGGGAAATTCGTACAACCTCTGTCAAACTAAAATGAACTAAACAGAACTAAAGAGAAAATGCCTACGGCATATTAATGGAATGGAAATTCCATTAATTTCCATTAGTGGAATAATTTCTATTAATTTTATTACCTTACAAGGCAAAAAAAAAAAAAAAAAAACCACAACCTTGCAGACAAGATAAGGTTAAAGACCTTGAGATGGAGAGTTATCCTAGATTATCTATGTGGGCCCAATCTAATCACATGAGTTCTTAAAAGTGAGAGTCTTTTCCCTTTCCCAACTGCATCACACAGAGATGGGAAAATGACACCAGAGAAATTCAAGCAACCAACCATTGCTTTGAAGATGAAGGATGATGAGGGCCAAAAGAATGTGGGTGGCCTCTTGAAGCTGGGGATTGCAAGGAAATGGATTATCCCCTAGAGGCTCCAGAAAAAAAAAACTGTCAACACCTTGACTTTAGCCCAGTGAGATCCATGTCAGACTGCTCACCTACTGAACTGTGAAATGAAAAACTTGTGTAGTTTTAAGCCTCAAAGTTTCTAGTAATTTGTTGTGGCAGAGATGGTAATTTGTTATGGAAGAAAATGAATATGAGGTCCTATAAAATTGATGTGAAAGAAATGGATGACAATAAAACAATTTTTTTTTAAATGACCTCAAAAACCAGTTAAACGTATAATTCCATTCTCACTTTTAGTACTCAGTAAATCCTTACTAACATCACCAATAATAGTACCCTCCCAGCTAATGAGCAATTCAACAGAATATTAGATAATGACAATGCTTATTTGTAATGGGGCACAGGTGTCCTTCTGGACTGATGACAAGTCTAAGCAAGTGCCCAAGTAAATGGATACAACACATCTCAATAGCTACCTTGGAAGTACTCCACAAAATCCTGAAACCTTCCAAACTGGAGAAACCATATTTTTACTTTATATTTAGCAAAGCAGCAGAGAAGCCAACAGAAGGATTTTGGAGAGCCTGTTTTAGGAATAAATTCTCCTGTTTAAAATAAACAAAATGTTCTAGCTGTAGCCTCCAGGCTTACTTTACATAAATGTAGAATTTGTCACTAAATTTTCGATCACAGTCGAACCTATGCATTTAATTTACAATTAATCTGATATTCCCCAAGGCTGAAATATGACTTTTTAAATTAATAAGTATTTACAAAACTCAATGAAAATCTGCTGCATAAAGAGACTGAGTTGGGTATATTGCAATTTATTTATACTTTGGACCTTCTTTCACAAAATATTTAAAGTGGTTCAGTGAAAATATTTGTAAACACAAAAAAAGTATAACATTGTAACATTGATCAAATAGGACTCTCAGGAAAATGCATTCTTAAAAAAAGAACTGCAATTTAACAAATTCCTGCCACAATAATCTAACAGACCTGTCGCCTGTTTTCCATGGCCTTCCAAAAAGTAGCTATCTTTATTCATAAGAATTACATTCAGAAGAACTTTGTTGTTCATGCAATTATATAAAGCTCTACCAGGAACACTTAAATACTGTGATTCTCAGAGAATACAATAAATCCTACTAGAAAGGTTTTTGGGAAGGTAGAGGACAAACACCTGGCAATCTGAATCAAAGAGAACAGAACTTAGCTGTAGTTACCTAGGTAACTAAACCACACAGATTAAAAGAGTAGTAAGAGACTGCACACAAGCAATAACTTTTTCCCTGCCTCATCTGTCTCCTAACTCCAAAAACATGATATTCCATGGTTATGCCCATAAAATATGATTTTTTTTTTTTTTTTAAGATAGAGTCTCGCTCTGTTGCCAGGCTGGAGTGCAGTGGTGCCATCTGGGCTCACTGCAACGTCCACCTCCCGGGTTCAAGCATTTCTCCTGACTCAGCCTCCCAAGAGCTGGGACTACAGGCGCCTGCCACCACACCTGGCTCAGTTTTTCTATTTTCAGTAGAGACAGGGTTTCACCATGTTGGCCAGGATGGTCTCGAACACCAGATCTTGTGATCTGCCCACCTTGGCCTCAAAAAGTGCTGGGATTACAGGCATGAGCCACGGTGCCCAGCCTAAAATATGATTTTTAAAAACCAGAGATACAATAAAGTTCACTTTAAGGCCTTTAAAAATCTGTGACCCCAAGAGATCAATCCAAGTCTTTCCAAGGCTGAAGAATCCTTTACATTGAGACATTAGTGGGGGGAAATTCGTACAACCTCTGTCAAACTAAAATGAACTAAACAGAACTAAAGAGAAAATGCCTACGGCATATTAATGGAATGGAAATACTTGGAATTCTTATTTCTTAGTGTAATCATATAAATAAATTCACTAACTTCTCTGATGCTGGTTTACTCATTACCTTTTAAACTAAATGCAGAAGTTACGTTTCCACTTAAAATGTAAAAGCTGAAAAGACCATTAACAATGAGAAAGAGCTTGATAAAATCACAACTTTTCTTGAACCCATGACAGAGTGAGACTGAACGCAAATAACCTGAAATCCAAGGAGAGTCAGTCCCACATTCCAGTTCCCACCACAGTCTCTCTTGTGCCAGAGCACGAAAGGCAAGCAGGTAAGAAACAATCAGCTAAAATTTTAGGGCTAGTGTGACAGTATAAACCTCTTGGCAGACCCAGGCATATGGGGAGTTCACACTCAATTCACAGGCCATTTTCCACATATCTCCCACCAGGTGCTCCCAGGAAAGACTGGAGCAAAGCAGAAGATTAGAAGCGCGCCCCCACCCCCACCCCCCGAGGGTTGCAGGCACACAGGAAAAGGCACAGGTAAATACGCACTGTGCCTCACGGTGGAAGGGAGAAAGATAAAAACCTACAACACTTCTACCCACTGGGAGCAGGGCAGGAAATAGTCCTGAGCCCAGTATCCTGTACCAATCCAGCTAGAGAAGGGTTAGGAAACTTCCCCATAAGACATGCAACAGATTAGTGGTGCCATGAAGAGAAGGAACAGAAATGCTGAGAAAACCCCAACCCCAAGGTCCAGCTGCACTGGGCCTACTTAAGAGTAGGGCTGGATTTATTCAAAAAAACAACAACAACAACAAAATTCCCTCCCATTACCCATCATCAGAAATAGAAGTCTACTGCTAGGGAAGGGGGCAAAAGAGTGACCCACCCCACCCCACCCCATCCCTGCCACTGAGGCACAGCTGCACAGGGAATGCAGAAAACTGAGCATGGAACAGGAACGCTGAGAAAAACCCTCCAGCAACCCAGACCCCACCCTAAGAACAAGGAAACTATATAAATTTGAAGCTGGTGGTAACCATGGCAACAACAAAACCAAAACCTAGCTCAACGTCTGACAAGACTGACCCAATGCTCTGACAGATGAAGGGGCATGCCTGTTTGCAGGCGTAAATACTATTTACTTCAGTCCTTACACAACATATCTGGCATTCAGACCTCTGACATAAGCAAGAAAAAAACCCATTGTCAGGCCAGGTGCGGTGGCTCATGCCTGTAATCCCAGCACTTTGGGAGGCCAAGGCAGGCGGATCACCTGAGGTCAGGAGTTCGAGACCAGCCTGGCCAACAGGGTGAAACCCCGTCTCTACTAAAAATACAAAA
>NW_012120710.1:9302337-9312124 GCF_000951035.1 Colobus angolensis palliatus | reverse complement strand
AGGCAGGCGGATCACCTGAGGTCAGGAGTTCGAGACCAGCCTGGCCAACAGGGTGAAACCCCGTCTCTACTAAAAATACAAAATTAGCCGGGCGTGGTGGTGCACGCCTGTAATCCCACTTACTCAGGAGGCTGAGGCAGGAGAATCGCTTGAACCCGGGAGGCGGAGGTTGCAGTGAGCCAAGATCACGCCATTGCATTCCAGCCCGGCCAAAAAGAGCAAAACTCCCCTCAAAAAAAACAAAAAAGAAAGAAAGAAAGAAAAGAAAAAGAAAAAAAACCCACTGTCAAGAAAGAAACAAAACCAGACTCAACCTAGTGGCCTTTTTAAAAATCAGGATCTGCTACTGGCAAATAGAGGATATATGCTTGCACACACACAGGGGAGAGGGGAGAGCCAGAAGGACAGAGACAAGAGAAGCTAGCACATGCCCCTCTGCTCCATTCAGATCCTGATAAAAAACAAAATCTAGCCATGAAAAAAAAAACATTTTTTAGTATATTATAGAGTCAGTACATTAAACAATAGAGCTACAACTAAAATTATGAATACTATGATTCTCATCAAACTACTAAGTAACTTTTATTGTCAGACATGCAAAAAACCATCTGCTTATAAATTTTCATGGTTTTTTAAGAGTAGGCATGTTTCTTGTTCTATGCTTTCTAGGTTTTTGAAGAGCACATTTAAAACCATACTGGAATAGAACTTGGGGTAGACAAAATGAAACATTTCTAAGGTATAAAGGAAAACATTTAAGGATACAATAGTCTTGAAATAATTAGTATCCCTAATAACTATGTTTACAGAGAAGAGAGAAAAAGACGAAGCCCAACAGAAAAAGAGGCAAAAGGCATAAGCTAGAAATACAGTAAAGAGGCTGGGCATGGTGGCTCACACCTATAATCCCAGCACTTTGGGAGGCGAAGGCGGGCAGATCACTTGAGGTCAGGAGTTCGAGACCAGCCTGGTCAACATGGTGAAACCCCTATCTCTGCTAAAACCACAAAAATTAGCAAGGTGTGGTGGTGCACACTTGTAATCCCAGCTACTTGGGAGGCTGAGGCAGGAGAATCGCCTGGACCTGGGAAGTGAAGGCTGCAGTGAGCCAAGATCATGCCACTGTACTCTAGCCTGGGCAACAGAGCAAGACTCCATCTCAAAAAAAAAGAAAGAAATACAGTGAAGAAACACAAATGAAGACTGATGGGATCCAAGGTTGTTAGGCATATACTCCTCACTAATTACTAAGTGGAGATGTAAACTGGTACAAGCAGTACTCCAGCAACTTAACAACAAAAAGAATCCAGGCACTATTCACACTCAAAGGAAGCCTCCTTTCTTGCTACCTTTCTGTTACCTCCCTATTCATCTTATTTTCAAACCAAATCAGTTATGTTTTTATCTGTATCATTCACTTTCCTGTCTCTGCACTACCGAAATACCTTTCAACCAATTCCCCTGCAAAATTCTTTTTTTTTTTTTTTTTAAGACAGAGTCTCAATCTGTTGCCCAGGCTGGAGGGCAGTGGCGCGATCTTGGCTCACCGCAACCTTCGCCTCCCAGGTTCAAGCAATGCTTGTGCCTCAGTCTCCTGAGTAGCCGGGACTACAGGCATGCGCCACCAAGCCCAGCTAATTTTTTGATATTTTTAGTAGAGATAGGGTTTCATCAAGCTGGTCTTAAACTCCTGACCTCAAGTGGTCCATCCGCTTCGGTTTCCCAAAGTGCTGGGCCACTGTACCCTGCCCCCTGCAAAATTCTATCTTTCAAGACCTAGATCAAATACTTCTTGCCCTACTCTTTCCTATATAGAATTGACATTTCATCTGTGATCGCACAGCACTTGATCCAATCCTCTAATATGATAGTTAAAACAGTCATACTAATCAGAAGTTATATCACAGACATGTTAATTCATAACATATGAATATCATATTTGTATATAACAATATATAGAGAAGCTTCTACACATCAATAACAACAAAGAATTAGAATAGGACATGAACAGAAAATTCACAGTAAAGAAAATATAAGTGGGCAGGTGCGGTAGCTCACGCCTGTAATCCCAGCACTCTGGGAGTCCGAGGCAGGCGGATCACCTGAGGTCAGGAGTTCAAGACCAGCCTGACCAACATGGTGAAACCCCATCTCTACTAAAAATACAAAGAAAAAAATTAGCCGGGTATTGTGGCACATGCCTGTAATCCCAGCTACTCGGGAGGCTGAGGCAGGAGAATCGCTTGAACCTGGGAGGCAGAGGTTGTGGTGAGCCGAGATTTCACCACTGCACTCCAGCCTGGGCGACAAGAGCAAAACTTCGTCTCAAAAAAAAAAAGAAACTATAAGTGGCTCTGAAACATATGAAGAGGTATACAACCTCATTAATAATAAAAGAAATATAAATATAATGATGCTATTTATTACCTATCAAATTGTCAAAGATGAAAAAATTTGACTATACTATACATGGGAAAATTGGCAGTCTAATAATACTTGCTGGTAAAAATAGTGGCAAGATTTCTATGAAGGCAATTTGGTATTACCTATCAAAATTATAAATACACACATCTTTTGACCCAACAATTCTATTTCTCAGAGTTTATGATACAGACATATTCACTGTATTTGACAGGATCTATATGCATGATTATTCACTTGCATGATCACTTGTAATAGAAAAAGATTGGAAAGAAAAATGTGCATCAATAGGGGAACAGTTACATAAATTATGCACTACTACATTTCACACAATGAAATGCAGTTAAAATGACTAAACAGCTCCATATGAAACTATTTCCAAGATATATTGCTAACTTAAATGGAGGCGGCTCGGGTGCAGTGGCTCACACCTGTAATCCTAGCACTTTGGGAGGCCAAGGCAGGCGGTTCACGAGGTCAGGAGTTTGACACTAGCCTGGCTAACATAGTGAAACCCCGTCTCTACTAAAAGTACAAAAAATTAGCTTGGCGTTGTGGCAGGCGCCTATAATCCCAGCTACTTAGGAGGCTGAGGCAGGAGAATCGCTTGAACCCGGGAGGTGGAGGTTGCAGTCAGCCAAGATTGCACCACTGCACTCCAGCCCAGGCGACAATGCGAGAATTCGTCTCAAAAAAAAAAAAAAAGCAGGCAATATGCAAAACAGGGTGTACAGTACACTACCATTTATGTAAAAAACAAATAATATATTCATGTACTTATATATGCACAGACCATTACAAATGGCTAAAGGACAGGGTTGGAAGAAGACCAACTTTTCATACATACTATGCTTACCATGAATATCTTTTATCTTTTACCATGAATTATCTTTTATCTACTCACAGAGTTAACTAACTCATTTTAATTAATTCATTTAAAACAAAAAGCAATTGTTCATGTTGCTGTCAGTTCACTGTGAAAATCTCAAAGACAGAGAAACAGAATGTGTGCCTTATTCATCTTCATATCATCATTTTGCACAGTGCCAGGCCTACGGCAGATGATCAACAAAGTATGCTAAATAAGAGGCAACTGAGGCACAGCTGCCTGATATTAAATAAAGTTTACAGAAATAAGAATATATTAAGCAAAAATTTACAGTCAGCAAAAACTTTCCACCCTTTAGTTTTCATTTTGGGTATCCCATAACCTAAGGACTGTATTCTAGCAAATTTCATCATAAAGTAAGATCTTTGTACATGGAACTCTATTTGCTTTGCAGACCCTATCCTCCAGAGCCAATGATTCTATTATTATATACTAATCATGAAGAGTGTGATAGTTCTAAAGTCAGAAAATTTAGGCTGAAATCCTTCCTCAAACACATTCCAGTTGTGTAATTTTCAACGTATTACTTAACCTCTCGGCTTCCATTCCTTCATCCGTGAAACACTTACAAGAGTATCTATGCTTCACAAGGTGTTGTGAAATTTAAATGAATATATGCTATGTGCTTTATATAGTGCCTAGCACAAAGGAAGCATTCTATAAATTTTAACTATTATTATCTAGAGCTTTTTGTGAAGAAACCAGTTCCTGCTCTTGGAAATACAAAGTTGAGAGAACAAATTTCATTCCTTTACATATATCTTATCTTATTTTATTTTATTTCTGAGACAGAGTCTCCTCTGTTGCCCAGACTAGAGTGCGGCAGAGCGATCTCAGCTCACTACAACCTCTGCCTCCCAGGTTCAAGTGATTCTCCTATCTCAGCCTCCCAAGTAGCAGGGATTACAGGCACACACCACTGTGTGCAGCTAATTTTGTTTTGTTTTGTTTTTTGTTTTGAGATGGAGTCTCACTCTGTCGCCAAGGCTGGAACACAGTGGTGCGATCTCAGCTCACTGCAACCTCTGCTGCCCAGGTTCGAGTGATTCTCCCACCTCAGCCTCCCCAGTAGCTGGGATTACAGGTGCCTGCCAACTCACCCGGCCAATTTTTGTAGTTTCAACAGAGATAGGGTTTCACCATCTTGGCCAGGCTGATCTCAAACTCCCAACCTTGTGATCCACCTGCCTCGGCCTTCCAAAGTGCCAGGATTACAGCCGTGAGCCACAGCACCCATTAATTTTGTACTTTTAGTAGAGACGGGGTTTCACCATTTTGGCTAGGCTGGTCTCGAACTCCTGAACTCAAGTGATCTGCCTGCCTTGGCCTACCAAAGTGCTGGGATTATAGATGTGAGCCACCGTGCCAAGCCAAAATAATATAAATTTATACCCAATATATATACTATGCAAATCTGAAATCTTACTATGTAATCATAGTACGGATAATCCTCTAATACATGATGTATAAAAAGTGCCTAAAAGGAAAAAATGTAATTTAAAGAACAGAAAGAAATAGACACAGAGAGAACACCTTAATTAAAATTCATTAATTGCAATAGACAGTGGGTTCTATTCTAAAAAGGCAGTGAAAGCATACAGGAAAAAGCTTTGGTTCTGTAATAAACTCCATGGATTCAAATCCTAGCTCTAAAATTTAGTAGCTCTCTGACCTTGGGCTAGTTATATAACCTACCAGTGCCTCGATTTTATTCTCTGTAAAATGTGCATAATAACAATAGCTTCCTCATAAGGTTGCTGTTGGGAATAAGTTAGTTATTGAACATCAGTGTTCAATAAATGTTAAGTATTATCATGTCTTATCTTTCCTTCAGGACTATAAGGTTGACAAAGCAGAAATAATAAACTTTTACAACTATATGTCCTTGTAAATCTTTATGGAACTAAACATGCTTTTAAAAAAAATTAAAATAACAAATGAAATAATAACTAAAAAAAAAATACTTACTTTGTAGCAGCAGCAAAATGTCTGTTGGGCACTTGAATGTTTACAGAACAAGAACAAACTGATGTCTGATAAACCATCTTGGAAAGGCTATGCCTTTGATGATATATCAAGGCTTGAAAGGAAAAACACATAAAATATTAACATTAAACAATCATTATATTCATAATTTTTTAATTTTAAAAATCAGTATTTTCAAAATGAAAACATTCAATACTTTGTGGTTCTTAATCCTTCTTTTAAAAGTGTAATTATAGCCAGGCGCGGTGGCTCATGCCTGTAATCCCAGCACTTTAGGAGGCTGAGGCGGGTGGACCACGCGGTTAGGAGATCAAGACCATCCTTGCTAACACGGTGAAACCTCATCTCTACTAAAAATACAAATGATTAGCTGGCGTGGTGGCATGCACCTGCAGTCCCAGCTACTTGGGAGGCTGAAGCAGGAGAATCGTTTGAATCCAGGAGGCAGAGGTTGCAGTGAGCCAATATCGCGCCACTGCACTTCAGCCTGGGCGACGGAGCGATACTCCATCTCAAAAAAAAAAAAAAGTGTAATAGAAACCACAACTCTTAAAACTAAAAGCAGGTAAATACATCTAATATTTAAACTGTGTTATTTTTTTTTTTCTTTTAAAGACAGGGTTTCATTCTGTCATCTAGGCTGGAGTACAGTGGCATGAACATAGCTCACTATAACCTTGAACTCCTGGGTTCAAGTGGGCCTCCCTCCTCAGCCTCTTAAGGCTCTGGGATTTTCATTTATTTTTAACTTAATCTATTTCATATTCATCAGAGTATGTTAGCTCTATTATTAGGGAATATATATATGTATCCCGAAATTTCTTAAATAATTTTATTTATTCATTTTTACAATAGATAAGACATTAACACAGTTGCCCAAGTACTTCTGAAAATAAGCACAAAGTGGGGCACTTGAGCTGTGAGAAATAAGAAAAAGGTACACAGGTCTTTGAAGGTATTGTTAATGTTCTATTTTTTTAAAGCTTAATAGTGAGTATTTAGAATTTCAAGCTATTATTATTCTTTATATCTTACCTATTTTTTTTGCGTGTGTAAATACTAGAAATATGTTTTTATTTAAAGATTACAAAAGTAAAGTCTTCCTTCTATACCTGTCCCCCAGCTTCTCTCCCATGTTAGCAATACCTTATGTATCTTTTTAGAAACATTAGATACATATATTAACATATAGGTACCAATATATTTTCCTCCTCTTATAAAATGGCGGCATACTCTAATCACTACTCCATCTTGCTTTTTCACCTAAAGGTGTTACAGCCTATTTTCACAAACATACACACATATATACATGAGATGTAGATGAGATTTTATGTATGCCTTTCATAAAGATGTGTGTACATGCATATATTTGAGAGATCATTTCATATCAGTTTATAAAGATTTTATTGTCGAGTGTGGTGGCTCATGCCTGGAATCCCAGCGCTTTGGGAGGTCAAGGTGGGCAAATCTCTTGACTGCAGGAATTTGAGACCAGCCTGGGCAACATGGTAAAACCCTGTCTCTACAAAAAAAAAAAATACAAAAAGTTGGGCCGGGCGTGGTGGCGCACACCTGTAATCCCAGCTCTTTGGGAGGCCAAGGCAGGCAGACCACCTGAGGTCGGAGTTTGAGACCAGCCTGACCACCGTGGAGAAACCCCATCTCTACTAAAAATACAATATTAGCTGGGCATGGTGGCTTATGCCTATAATCCCAGCTACTCAGGAGGCTGAGGCAGGAGAATTGCTTGAACCCAGGAGGCAGAGATTGCAGTGAGCTGACATCACACCATTGCACTCTAGCCTGAGTGAAACTCTGTCTCAAAAAAAAAAAAAAAAATACAAAAAATTAGCTAGGCATGGTGGTGGCACACACCTGCAGGCCCAGCTACTTGGGAGACGGAGGTGGGAGGATCACCTGAGCCCAGGAGGTTGAGGCTACAGTGAGCTGAGCTGTGGTTGCCCCACTGCATTCCAGCCTGAGGGACAGTGAAAACCTGTCTCAAAAAAAAAAAAAAAGATTTTATCTTTTAAGATTACAAAGTACTCCACTGTGTGGCTATATAATTTACTTAATCAGTGACCAACCATTAGGTCATTTGTAATGTTTTACTATTACAAACAGTGCAAAGTGAATAACCTTATACAAACATCATTTTGCACAAGTATATTTATAGAATTTCTAGCAGTGAATTTGCTGACAAAGGATATAAACATTTGTAATTTTGATAAATACTGCTCATTTAGTAACAGTACTATATACATTTCCCACCAGCAATGAAAAGATCACTTGTTTCCACACACTCGTGCCAATATAGTATTTTTGCATTTATTGCTATATTTGTCTGGGATGCACCATCTCCAAATCTTTCCAAGGCCTACTCCTCTTTTTCTTTTTCAGACAGGGTATTGCTCCTTCACCCAGGCTACAGTCCAGTGACACAATCACAGCTCACTGCAGCCTTGACCTCTACGGCTCAAGCAATCCTCCCGCCTCAGCCTGCTGGGTAGCCAGGACTACAGGTGTGTATCACAAGCCCAGCTAATTTTTGAGTTTTTTGTAGAGACTGGGTCCCACCATATTGCCCAGGTTGGTCTCAAACTCCTGAGCCAAGGGTTCCTCCAGCCTTGGCCTCCCACAGTGCTGGGATTACAGGCATGAGCCACCACGCCCAGCCTACTCCTTCTTATATCAGCTCAAATGTCATTAAAGCTATATGCCAATTTCATCTCTAATCTTCCAAGCTGAAGTACAAGATAACTACCAAAACTGTGAATTCTGTGAACATATAGGAGTGACACCGAGGCAGTGTAGGAAACCTGTCTGCCACTGAGAATTCTTTGCAGCAAAGCCACAAAGGGCTACAATGGCTAGGAAGAAAAACTGAAACAGACTAACAGGTCCAGTTCCTGTCCTTGAGAATCTCAAATTTAGCAGGCTAGACTGTTATACAACAGTCTAAAAGATGCTCTACATTTTTGAAGAAGCCAGTTATCTTGAAAAATTACATATGGTAAATGAAGGAACAAGCAATTATCCATTCAAAGCTCGGCAAACACTTCCAAACAATTCTAGTTGTACTAAACAAGAATCTAACAACCTTGGAAGATCCCAAAAATAATAATTCTCTTGAGGAAACAAAAAAATACCTTGAACCATTGTAATCTGCTATTTTAAAAAATCAAGGACAGTCATAGTGGCTCATCTTTGTAATCCCAGCACTTTGGGAAGCCAAGGCAGGAGGAACCCTTGAGCCCAGGAGCTTGAGCCCAGCCTGGGCAATAGAGTGGAACCTCGTCACTACAAAAAATTTAAAAATTAGCCAGGTGTGGTGGTGCACAGTTGTAGTCCCAGCTACTCAGGAAGCTGAGGTGGGAGATTGCTTGAGGTGGCAGGATCACCTGAGCCAGGAAAGTTGAGGCTGCAGTGAGTTCTGATCTCACTACTTCACTCCAGCCTGGGTGAAAGGTACCCTGTCTCAAAAATACAAAATAGGTTGGGTGCAGTGGCTCACACCTGTAATCCCAGCACTTTGGGAGGCTGAGGCAGGTGGATCAGCTGAGGTCAGGAGTTTGAGACCAGCCTGACCAAGATGATGAAACTCCGTCTCTACTAAAAATGCAAAAAAAATTTAGCCGAGTGTGCTGGTGCATGCCTGTAATCCCAGCTACTTGAGAGGCTGAGGCACGAGAATCACTTGAACCTGGGTGGCGGAGGTTGCAGTGAGCTGCACCATTGCACTCCAGCCTGGGCAACAAGAGCAAAACTGTCTCAAAAAGAAAACAAAAAAACAAACAAACAACAAAAAGCAAGCAAAACTACTACTATCAGTCACAACAACCAGAAATTACAATTTTCAACAGAAATCAAACGCTATAGACCAAAAGAAACTACCACTATTTAAGCAGCAGTTAGATCATGATATCTGTATTTTCCATCCTTTTGTAGTCGATTTGTCTAAGTGTATTATTTTATCTCCTTTATTAATACATTTCTCTTCCCCTCATTCTTAGCATATAACCTCACTTGCTACTTCAGAGAAAATCACCCTCAGAACTTAGTGAACTACGGAGCCTCCCTGATCCAGCACTCATTCTCAAAACCTCTCCCACCCCGTGGCAATGAGATAGAAACAACTCCCTCTCCCTTCTTATTCTCTTTTAATTGATTGTGAAAGGTTAGAGTTCCCTTGAGGTCAGTCCTAAACTGCCTTCTCACCTGACTCTATAATCCTCACTCTCCCTAGGGAATTGTAGCTATCTATTCTTGCCTTTCTGCTACAACCATCACAGTCCAGGCCACCATCAACTACCATCTGGATTACTGCAACAGCCTCTAAACTGTTCTGTCTTCTACACTTGGCCCTCTCCATTTCTTTTCCCCCTATTAGTAAGAGGGATCATTTTAAAATGAAAATTTCATCATGTCCTTAAAACACTTGGATGGCTTCACTTGGCTCTTTGAACAAAGGAAATTTTTTTTTCTTTTTTT
>NW_012120710.1:9301262-9301491 GCF_000951035.1 Colobus angolensis palliatus | reverse complement strand
TTGAGGAATCGCCACACTGTTTCCCACAATGGTTGAACTTGCTAAATATTAGTCACTGCTGTTTCCCGTGGGGGTGTGGCTAAGCAAAGTGTCTTGAGCTGCGTTGTAGTTTACAGTCCCACCAACAGTGTAAAAGTGTTCCTATTTCTCCACATTCTCTCCAGCACCTGTTGTTTCTGGATTTTTTAAATGATTCCCATTTTGACTGGTGTGAGATGGTATCTCATTT
>NW_012120710.1:9265979-9301212 GCF_000951035.1 Colobus angolensis palliatus | reverse complement strand
TGCCAACATGGTGAAACCCCGTCTCTACTAAAAATACAAAAAAAAATTAGCTGGGTGTGGTGGCATGCTCCTGTAATCCCAGCTACTAGGGAGGCTGAGGCAGGATAACTGCTTGAACCCCAGAGACAGAGGTTGCAGTGAGCCAGGATTGCGCCACTGCACTCCAGCCTAGGCAACAGAGCAAGACTCCATCTCCGGAAAAAAACAAAACACACATACAAAAGTTAGCGGGGCATGGTGACACGTGCCTATAGTCCCAGCTACTCAGGAGGCTGAAGCAGGAAAATCACTTGAACCTGGGAAGTGGAGGTTGCAGTGGGCCAAGATCGTGCCACCGCACTCCAGCCTGGGCAACACCATGAGACTCCATCTCAAAAAGGAAAAAAAAAAAGAAATAACTATCCAAGGCTGGTGTAGCAGCTCATGCCTGTAATCCCAATACTTTGGGAAGCCAAGGCGGGTGGATCGCTCACATCTATAATGCCAGCACTTCAGGAGACTGAGGTGGGAGGATAATTTGAGCCCAGGAGTTCAAGACCAGCCTGGGCAACATAATGAGACCCTGTCTCTTAAAAAAAAAAAAAAAGAAAAGAAAGAATTATCCAATTCCTGCTCCTCAATAGATGGTAAGCATCACGGGCAAGAAATGCATATAGCCTGTTCGGCACTGTATACTTAGTACCTAGCACAGTGTTTGTCAAGTGAAGACTCTAAATAAACATTCGTTGAATGAAGGAATTTGAACAAATGAGAGCAAAAATTGGACTTAAATATTATGCATTACAGTACATGAAAGGGGCCATTTTTCTGATGATCCATTTATGCATTCATTTAACAAATATGTCAATGAAACATATGCTAGCACTGCTTGAAGCATTTAGGATACATCAGTGAATAAAACATAAAAATCCCTATTCTCATAGGGCTTATGTCTAGAGGGGGAAGACAATACATAATTGGGGGATGGAGGCAGTGCAGGATAAAAGGGATTGTGTCGGGGAAAGTGGTTTGCAATTTTAAGTATAGTGGTTAAGACAAGCCTCATTAAAAGGGTGACATTTGAAGCATGGGGGCTCATGCCTGTAATCCCAGGACTTTGGGAGGCTTAAGTGGGAGGATCACGAGGTCAGGAGTTCGAGACCAGCCTGGTCAACATGTTGAAACCCCGTCTTTACCAAAAATACAAAAAGTAGCTGGCCGTTGTGACAGGCACCTGTAATCCCAGCTATTCAGGAGGCTGAGGCAGAAGAATCGTCTGAACTCAGAAGGCGGAGGTTGCAGTGAGCCGAGATCGCGCCATTGCACTCCAGCCTGGGCAACAAGAGCGAAATTCCATCTCAAAAAAAAAAAAAAAAAAAAAAAGTGACATTTCAGCAAAGACTTGAAAGATATGGGAAAGTTAGCCACTCAAACACCAAGAAAAGTGTTCTAGGGCACAGATCCTAAGGCAGAAGTGTTGTTAATGTGTTTAAGAAACCAGAAGGCCAGTTGGTTACAGCAGAGTGAGTGTGTGAGGGAGGATAGTTGGAGAAGAGGTCACAGAGGTCAGCTGGGTGAGGTGGGGGTAGGAGAAGGGAGGCACAAGGTAATATGGAAGACTTGTATACCAGTGCTACTCAACAGAAGAATAACGTAAGCTACATGTACAATTTTAAATTTTCTAATAAGTACAATATATAAAGTAAAAAGAAACAGCAAGTTAATAATATATTTTATTACCACTAATACCCCAAAGTATTATTAAATTATCAATGTAAAAAAATTGGGCTGGGCACGGCAGCTCATGCCTGTAATCCCAGCACTATGGGACGCCGAGGTGGGCAGATCACCTGAGGTCGGGAGCTCAACACCAGCCTGGTCAACAGGGCAAAACCTCGTCTCTACTGAAAATACAAAAACTAGCAGGACACAGTGGCATGTGCCTGTAATCCCAGCTCCTCAGGAGGCTGAGACTACAGAATCACTTGAACCCGGGAAGCACAGGTTACAGTGAGCCGAGATCATGCTGCTGCACTCCAGCCTGGACAACAGAGCAAGACTCTGTCTCGGAAAAAAAAAAAAAAGAAAAAAATTACCGAGGTGTTTTACAGGTTTGTTTGTTTGTTTTTTTATGCTAAGTCCTCAAAATCTAATGTATATTTGACAAATTCAATTCAGATTAGCCACATTTGAATTGCTCAATCAATAGTGGCTAACAAAAAGAACAGCACAACTGAAGGCCATTCTAAGGGCTTTGGATTTAGAAAAATGGAAAGGCTTTGCAAGTTCTGAGCACAGGAGTAACATGACTGAGGTCCTTAAAGGACAAATTTCACTACTTATTGAGAGTAGACTGTAGAGAAATCCAAGTGAGAGATGGTAGCAGGTTTGGAACAACATAGCCGCAGTGGGGGCAGTGAGAAGTCAGAGTCTGAATTTATTTTAAGCGTAAAGTCAACAGGATTTGCCAACTGTTTAATGTAAAGTATGAGATACAGAGAGGAGTCAGCCAGGTGTAGTGGCTCAGAGCCTGTAATGCCAGCAACTTCAGGACACTGAAGTGGGAGGATCACTTGAGCCCAAGAGCTTGAGAACAGCCTGGGCAACATAGTGAGATCTCATCTCTACCCAAAAAATAAAAAAAAATTGGCTGGTCATAGTGGGCCCCAGAGGTCAAGGCTGCAGTGAGCCATGACCGGGCCACTGCACTCTAACCTGGCCAACACAGTGAGATCCTGTCTCAAAAAAAAAAAAGAGTCAAGGATATTCTGAGGTTTTGGCCTGGACAAATGAAGGATAGAATTGCCTTCAAATGAGAAGAAAAAGACTGCAGGCTATGACAATGAGTTTGATTTTAAACACTGCAAGGTGCTGATATGTTATCAAAGTGGAGATGTAGAATACTCAGATGAGTATAAGAATCTAAAGTTCAGAAGAGTGATCCAAACTGTAGATATAAATCTGATAACCATTAAGATATAGATAATAATCAGCTGGGCACGGTGGCTCACGCCTATAATCCCAGCACTTTGGGAGGCAGAGGTGAGTGGATCACTTGAGGTCAGGAGTTCAAGACCAGCCTGGTCAACATGGTGAAACCCCACCTCTACTAAAAATACAAAAATTAGCTGGGTGTGGTGGCTAATTAGCCAGGCGTGGTGGCTCAAAAAAAAAAAAAAAGATATAGACAATAATCGGTCACGCATTTCTCCAACAGCCAGGAAGAATGCTGGTATTGAGGCTGATACCTAACAAGAACAGTAGCTACCGTGGCTTCCAGTGCTTTAACGAACCTCAGATGCGTGGCCTTCCGGCAAAGCATTTGCAATTTCATATTGTTGAAGCATTGATTGTATCCATGGGGGTTTTAGCTATGTTTGCTGTGGCTGAGCCAAGAAAGAAGGCATACATAGATTTCTAAAGAAATGATGATGCCATAAAAGATTTTGAGGAGATAAGGAAAGCTGGTATATTCCACAGCGCAAAGTGATTTTGCAATATAAAGAATTTATTTGGGTTGAATTACCTAGAAGTTTGTCACTGACCTGTGTTCTTGAACTATGAAATGTGAATATGTGGGCTAGACAGTTTCTCTTGATAAGTAAACAATTAAAAAAATAAAAAAGATAGACAATAATCAAAGCCACAAAATTTGGATGAGCTAACAAAGGAGTGAATTTAGATACAGAAGAGATGAGAATGAAGGAGGGAACCTTGGCTTCCAGAACACTCCAAGTAAAGAGACTGGGGAGAGGAAGAGGAACAAGCCAAGTAATGTGAGAAAAAAATGACACATGAAATAGAAGGAAATTTAACAGAGAGATATCCTAGAAGCCCAGAGAAGAAAATGTGACAAGAAAATTATAATATTCAGGTATTTTTGGTTTCTTTGGATTTGTCTAACAACGATTTCTGTCATACATGAAGATAATGCCTTTAACTCCTTTCAGAAATAATACACACTTTGGTTTGCTCACATAGTAGGTATCAGGGTCTGTAATCTCTTGTCACCCTTAATTTTTGAGCAATAACTCTCCTGACACAGTTTTCCTGCAAAGAAACTCAAAAAAAAAAAAAAAAAACCATGATGCAGTGTTAAATATATATATATCACTGACCTAGCATTGCAAGCTTCAGTACTTCCTCTGCCATTTACCAGTTACATGAACTTGGCCATATATCTAATAAGATCAGTTTCTTCCTCTGTAAAATGGGGGTAATGCTGGCTACTGCTTCTGCCTAAAGACCTACCTAAATTAATATATGTATTAATCACTGGACTTCATATATATATGTATATATATATCATATATATATATGATATCACTGGACTTCAAAAACACAAAATGAAAACAAAAAGCGTTGCACAGGCCGGGCGCGGTGGCTCACGCCTGTAATCCCAGCACTTTGAGAGGCTGAGGAGGGCGGATCACCTGAGATTAGGAGTTCAAGACTAGCCTGGTCAACATGGTGAAACCCTGTCTCTACTAAAAATACAAAAATTAGCCGGGCGTGGTGGCACACGCCTGTAGTCTCAGCTACTCAGGAGGCCGAGGCAAAAGAATCGCTTGAACCTGGGAGACGGAGGTTGCTGTGAGCTGAGATTGCACCACAGCACTCCCAGCCTGGGAGACAGAGACACCCGTATCAAAAAAAAAAAAAAAAAAAAAATTAAAAAAAAAATATATGTATATATAACATCGCCACGCAGGCAGCAAAGCTTTGGATTTGTCTAACATAACGATTTCTGTCATACATGAAGATAATGCCTTCACCCTCCTTTCAGAATATACATTTAGTATATATATGCTATATAGTATATATACTATATACTAAATGTATATATACACAATATAGTATATATACACTATATACTAAATGTATATATACACAATATAGTATATATACTATATACTAAATGTATATATACACAATATAGTGTATATATAGTTGCACAAAAATAGGGCTGTCATCGTAGCTAAAAGGTTGAAATTATTAAGATGAAAATAGGCGCTACCAAGAGGTACTACAGAATTAGCCTTCAAATGATAAACGTTGATCCAAATTAAACCACCTATGGAAGTTTAAGAACTGGAATCGCCTATAACGATTAATTCGGAAAGCACCGAAAAGCACTTTGAAAATTGCTCGTTTACAGACTTAAGCCACTCAAACACATCATCTTTCCCTTACCAGAACTCACCTCACTTATCACACTCCACTATCCGCAGCCCACACCCCAGTATCAGAGACAGAACCTAGTCCTTGCCTTCCCCATAGGTGGCTGGAGAGCGCTCGATGTACATCCCGCTCCCACTCCCTCCCTCAGGGTGGACGTCTCCAGAATGGAGTGAAACCCTTCATAAGGTCACTTTTAAGTAGTAATGACCCACCCTTTGAAGAACCTAGAGACCAAAAACAGCACGAGGCATTCTCAACACCCAAAGCAGAATCGCCTTGCACTCTGCTGCAACCAGAGACTTGGTGCCAGAGCCATTTCCCCTGCAAGACAACCCCCCTGCCTTACCTCTACCCATGCACCTTACGGCCGCCGCCATGTTGGGCACTCCGGATTGCGTTCACGAAATTGTTCCTACGTTTCTATTGGGAAGAATTAAAAAAGGGTTCCGTTCTAGAATCGGCAACGGGGGAAGGAGTTAAAAGAAGCAAGAGGAACGGGGCGGGAACCAAAATGAACTTTGCTGCCGGCGTGGCGGTGTTACTGTTAGTCCTCCGTGCTGCACAGGACTCTGTGTTTCGTGGTTCCGGTATGGCTGGTTAACCACTTTCGGGAAAATACGATACTGTTGGCGATGCCGTGATTATTTTAATCCTTTTTTCTTCCTCTTTTTCTTTTTTGGTTTTGCAAGTGTACTCAGAGCGACAGTTTTAACAGGCTGTGAGAGTACTTAATACCCAATGTAAAATCTTGAAAAACAAAAACCCTGAAGTCCACTAGCTTCCTTCCCCACTTTTCCGGCCTTGGAAAGACTTCTTTAAAAATTTCTCTAGACGTTTCGCCGCCACCCAGGGGAGGTGTCCAACTCTTTGACAAACTTTCTTTGTTAATTGTCAAACTTTCTCTCAGCGCAAGATCAACCTTAGCTTTAAAATCTTACATTAATCTTTACATTTACCCCCTGCTGGCAAGCGAGTAGACTTGCCATTAGGATCAATTGAATAATAATACTTGACATTTATAAAACATTTCTAGTTTTAAAATGGCAGCTCCAAGACCCACGCACAAGTCATTCTGATGGAAAAAAGAACAAAAAAACAAAAAACAGAATGAGTGTACTTTCCATTACGTCACAGCTGTCAGTGTGGTTTATCTAAAACAAATCTGATTACGGATTTTATCACTTCCCAGCTTACCTCCCCCACAGCACACACACACACACACACACACACACACACACACGTTTCTCACCTCCATAACTTGGTTCATTCTATCTTCTCAGCTTGGTGTGTACTGTACCCTAAATCTCCTAGATAACTTTTTAAAGATTTTGCCTTAGGCTGTTTGTTTGTTTTAAATAGTTGTGAGATATAATTTACATACCATACAATCTAACAATTTAAATTGTACAATTAAATGGTTTTTAGTATACTCAAAAAGTTGTGCAGCCATGACCACAATATATCAGTTCTTGTCACCAGTCTGAGCTTTTTATGGGTAGAAACCATCTTACTCATTTTTGTAACCTCAGCACATACTTCAGTGCCAGGCACATAGGAGGCTCTCAGTAAATGTTTGCTGAATAAATGAATATATGCATACATGAATTAGTGACTCAGTTAGAATGGCAAGCCTGCAAAATTAACTTGCTTCAATGAAGCTGCCCACAGGAAGATGGACTGGATCAAAGGCATTTCCCAGTTGCCTTATGTCATAATTATGCATAGTACTCATCTACATAAAAAATAAGATTTCTAATGTATTGCCTTGTCTTGTTAACACCTACGCAGTTACTTCAAAGATTCTACAACAATTTGTGACTTATGCAAAAAAATTCGAAGAACTTAAATCTACCTTTGTAACCTTTTTCCTTCTCTCCCTCACTCCCTCTCATCCTCCCTTCTTTTCACAAATAAATGAGTGCCTGCCATGTGTCAAGCAGTATACTTGGCTATGCATAAATGAAAAAAACTAATTCAATTTGAGAGTAAATACCAGAATTGGAGCAAGCTTACCTAGTCAATTTCAGACAAAAACAAACACTCAGATTAGAGGTGCTGGTCCTTAATCCATTTCCTTTCCACAGTTGACAGCTGGGATCAGTTGGCCCCCATCTGTGGACTTCTTTATTTCTCTCAAGACAGGATCTCACTGTCACCCAAGCTGGAGTGCACTGACAAGATCATAGCTCATTGCAGCCTTCACCTGCTGGGCTCAAGTGATCCTCATGTCTCAGCCTCCCAAGGGGCTGGGACTACAGGCACACACCACCACACCTGGCTAACTTATTTTTATTTTTATTTATAGACAGCGGGGAGTGTGGGGTGTCTTGCTTTTCTGCCCAGGCTGCTCTCAAACTCCTGGCTTCAAGCAATCCCAAAGTGCTGGGATTACAGGTGTGAACCAACACAGCAAGCCCCATTTATAGACTTCTTTATGTCTACTGTTCTAACAAGAGAATTTAAACATCCTATATTGAAACTATTACCATATAGTATGCTTACATACCATATAGTATGCTTATAGTGGTAGCCTAATTAAAGTAATGTCCTGTACAGGTACAGCTTACCTGTTGCCCACTCTGGTCACCAGAACTCGATGGCATTAGGATCCAGATTCCAGTTTTGTATATAACAATACGTAAGGAAATTCCTTAGCCTGAGACTTTATTTTTATTTTTATTTTTTTGAGATGGAGTCTTGCTGTTTCGCCCAGTCTGGAGTGCAGTGGCGCGATCTCGGCTCACTGCAAGTTCCGCTTCTCGGGTTCATGCCTTTCTTCTGCCTTAGCCTCCTGAGTAGCTGGGACAGGCGCCCGCCACCACGCCCGGCTAATTTTTTTATAGTTTTAGTATAGATGGGGTATCACCATGTTAGCCAGGATGGTCTCGATCTCCTGACCTCATGATCCACCCGCCTCTGCCTCCCAAAGTGCTGGGATTACAGGCGTGAGCCACTGCGCCCGTCCTTAGCCTGAGACTTTATAAAAACAACAAAAGGACTTTATAAAAACTACAAAAATCCATACTCTGAAATGGGAACTCCAAGCCTGTAAATATTTAGTACATAATGAGTTTCTTCTCACTAAAAAGAGGTAATAGAGCAGGAATGTCCAATCTTTTGGCATCCCTGGGCCACACTGGAAGAAGAATTATCTTGGACCACACATAAAATACTCCAATAATAGCTGATGAGCTTAAAAAAAAAAATCAAAAAATCTCATAATGTTTTAAGAAAGTTTACAAATTTGTGTTGGGCCGCATTCAAAGTCATGCTGGGCCACATGTGGCTGGCAGGCCGTGGGTTGGATAAGCTTGTAATAAAGCATTTTGGTTAAGCAGCTGTGCTCTGGAGCCAAACTGCCTAGGTTTGAATTCCAGTATTATCACTTAGTAGTTGTGTGACCTGGGGCAAATTTTTTTTTTTTTTTTTGAGACGGAGTCTTGCTCTGTCACCCAGGCTAGAGTGCAGTGGCGCGATCTCGGCTCACTGCAAGCTCCGCCTCCCGGGTTTACGCCATTCTCCTGCCTCAGCCTCCTGAGTAGCTGGCACTACAGGCGCCCACCACCTCGCCCGGCTAGTTTTTTGTATTTTTAGTAGAGACGGGGTTTCATCGTGTTAGCCAGGATGGTCTCAATCTCCTGACCTCGTGATCCGCCCGCCTCGGCCTCCCAAAGTGCTGGGATTACAGGCTTGAGCCACCGCGCCCGTGGGGCAAATTTATATACCTCTCTGGGCCTTGGTTTCCCTGATATAGAGCTAAAAATATAATTTACTGAGGTGCTTACTGAAGTACTTGGCACAGAGTAAGCACTCAAAAAATATTAAGTGTCATTATTAAAGAACCAATGAGAGCTCTGAACCAGAAAGGCAAAATGAATAAGCTGTTCTAGTACTCCTTCTTCCAATATCTGCTTATTTCTTAACAAGATCCATGCTGTTCTTATTCCCATATGTACAAGGATGTATTTGCAGAAGGCCTTTAGACTGTACTATGCATTTAAAATTCACTTTAAAATGCAACTTTTGATTTCTAGGAAGGTTCATACGTTCCAGGAGTCTTGGCAAAATGCCAGCTGCCAGCCTGCTTGGCTAATTTCCTTCGGAAAAATGAATAAATATTTATCTAGCCCTGTAACTTTCTTGATCTGCGTTCTCTGCTTTCTTTAGCCATCTTCCAGTTGAGCTGGAAACTTCTTTGCAAGAAGTGTCACTTCCCTTTGGGGTTCAAGTTGAAAATGGATTCTCTTATAGACAAAAATAAGGAACTCCAAGACATGTCCTATTTCAGTAATGTGCATCAGAATCACTCAGAAGGCATGTTAAACTCAGGTCACTGGGCCCCACCCCCGGAGCTTCTGATCCAGCGGGTCTGAGGTGGGGGCCTGTGAGTATAATAAATTCTCAGGAGATATGATTTACTGGCCCAGTGACCATACTTTGAAAACTACTCCCTATGTAATACCATGAAATATTTGCATTTATACCTAACGTTAACTTGGGGAGGAGTTGTTGTTTTGTTTAAAATTTTTATGGTCAATATAATATAGACTATAAACGTTCCTCATGGGATATGTCTGCAGAACCAGAATCCACCCACTCTTATTTTCTTCTTCTCTACATACAAACTGCTATTCTATGCCTGGGTTTCAACTCCAAACTGTCCACCTGCCAGCTGAGAAAATTTCCAATGCCTGTCTGTCTGCCTATCTGGGTCTTAAGTATTACCAGCTCCTAGATTCCCTTTCCCCCTTGTGCTTATTTCAGAATCAGATCTTTTTTTCCCATAAAAAAATGACTATCTAGGAAAATTTTTTTTAGTCAAAAGGCTGAAAGTTCAGTAAATGGAAGACTGGAACTCATTTTGTCTTGTTCCCCATACATGGTAGTTTTTACATCCAAAGCCTCTAGAAGATTTGTTTAATAGCAGATTGAGTTAGGAGATTTAGAACTGTACAGTATGGTATGTTGGTAACAGTTTAACAACTGGTTCTCCAGTATAAAAGAAATGAATTTGTACCATTTGTCAATTTCCATGGTGTAAATACTCCCACAGTAGGTGACTTCAAGCCACCAAACATAAAATCAACCAACTCAAAATTTCTGACAGTTTATCAATTGGTTCTTGCATAGCTACAATCTACTACTAGAAGATTTCAAGTGCAAGTCTTCAGTAACTTTTAGGAGGCCTAAACCAAACCAATTCATCCTAGAGCCATACTTAAACTTTAATGTGAATTCAAATCACCTGGAAATCTTATTCAACTGTAGATTCTGATTTGGTAGGCCTAGGATGGGGCTTGAGATTCTGATTTCTTTTCTTTTTTTTTTTTGAGATGAAGTCTCTCGCTCTTGTCCCCAAGGCTGGAGTGCGGTGGCACGATCTTGGCTCACTGCAACCTCCGCCTCCCGGATTCAAGTGATTCTCCTACCTCAGCCTCCCAAGGAGCTGGGATTACAGGCGCCTGCCACCATGCCTGGCTAATTTTTGTACTTTTAATAGAGACGGGGCTTCACCATGTTGGCCAGGCTGGTCTCGAACTCCTGACGTCAGACAATCCACCCGCCGCAGCCTCCCAAAGTGCTGGGATTACAGGCATGAGCCACCGTGCCCAGCCTCTGATTTCTAACAGGCTTCTAACAGTGATGTTGATGCTGCTAGTTCACAGACCACCCTTTGAGTAGCAAGGTCCTAGAGTATATTTGAGAGCAAAACTCACATCTCTATCATTAATCCCCAACCAGAACCTTTTAAATAGGCTCCTTCTAATACAGGGAATAGAATAAGTTTAAGTAGATTCACAAATTTGTGGGAGTAAACTCCATTGCCTCCATCTTTCAGCATCTTTCAATGGAGATACTAAAAATACCAATAGCTTCCTGCCCCACCCACATCTGCTTCTGGTAGAAACCTCCTCCTCTCACATAAACAAAATTCCCCAGCCCAGGATATTTGGATCAGTGGAAGCCATCTAAGTCCACCCATACATGGCCAGTGACCTGCCTTGAAAATAAAAACTATATCAGTTGTTCCTCTCACAAAACCAAAGTTGGGAAAATGAAAGACTGAAACACTCAGGTGGGAGAATTCAAGCTCCAGGGTCATAGAATAAATTCCATGCCAGAATAGTCTTGAAAGGCAAGCTGAAACTATTAGGGAACAGAAATGATGAGTGAGTGAAGTTACAGGAGGCCAGTCAGTTGCAATAATATAAGGGAATAAGGATGCCAAGAAAAGCAGAGATATCACAAGAAAGAAAGAAGTCAAGCAGCCTATGAGAGAAAGATAGCAAATGCTGCCTCAGTGCCTGTTACAGTTTCCAACAAGCCTGCTGTATCACTGTCCCTCTCCCTGCATTCTTGTGAGATCCCTATCTACCATATATATATCTCTACAATATCCCTGTTTTCTTGAGCTAGCACCGGTTACTTTCTATATCTTCTTTTTAAAAAAAAGAATTAAAACTGTGGGACTCTAGTTGTTCTGATTGTAATGCTATATTGGCAGCTCTATTCCAGAATTAGTGGCAAAACCTTAATCATGGAATCTCAGAGTTTGAAAAGCTTTTGGAAGTCTTCCATCTACCTACCTCCCTATAATTCTGTTTAAATTTCTGGTGGTACAGTCTGGAATATTCTGTAAGGTACTTCACTCCATTTGGGGGCAACTCTAATTGTTAAAAAGTTGTTATATGTATTGAAAGCTCAAATAGTCCCTGTAACCTGGATTAAATGAACCATTCAGATCAATTCCATTTCCACATGACAACTTTTCTGGTGTTTGAGAATAGCTATCATGTCTCTCCCTTTAAGTCTTCTCCTCACTTGGCTGAATATGTCCCTATTTTTAACCACTCACAGTTCCTCCCTTTCATGGTGTGGTGATAAGAACCTCTCATCTTACTAGGAGACTTATGAAGGATATACTCTAGATGCCTGTGTCTCTCTTAAAATGTAATCCCACAGCTGAACAAAACACTCCAGAGGAGAAAAGAACACTGGGTTCTGGAAAAATTAATGCAACCTAAAATTGTATTAACTTCTTTTAGCAGTTCTAATGGCTTCACTTACTACTTTGTAATTCCCTTGCTTATCCTAAATGTTTTATGACAAAAAGTGTACTACGAATATCCCACATTTTGAACTAAACCAAAAGCTAAGGTTCTTTTGGATGAACTTTTTGCTTTAAGATTTCTATATTCTAAAAAACAACACTGTCCAATATAAATACAATGCAAGCCACACATGTACTTTTTAATTTTCTAGTAGCTATATTAAAATGGAAACAAGTAAAATTAATTATAGTAATTTATTTAACTCAATATATTGTAAGTTTAACTATAGTTGATATAAAAATTATTAAAACATTTTACATTCTTTTTTATATTAAGTATTTAAATGTGATGTGTATTCTATACTTGGAGCATAACAAGTTTAGGACTGACTACATTTCAAAAGTTCAATAGCCACATATGGCTACCACATTGGACAGCACAATTTTAGAATAATAATAGCTAATGCTTATTGAACACTTACTGTGTGCCAGGGCTTTATTATTTTAACTCTTTAAATCTTCACATCAAACCTATGAGATAGGCACTATAATTATTCACAGTCTACAGATGAAAGAACAGAGTCAGGCCAGGCGCAGTGGCTCATGCCTGTAATCCCAGCACTTTGGGAGACTGAGACGGGCGGATCGCCTGAGACTGGGAGTTTGAGACCAGCCTGACCAACATGGAGAAACCCTGTCTCTACTAAAAATACAAAATTAGCCAGGCATAGTGGTGCATGCCTGGAACCCCAGCTCCTTGGGAGGCTGAGGCAGGAAAATTGCTTGAACCCAGGAGGCAGAGCTTGCGGTGAACCAAGATGGTGCTATTGGACTCCAGCCTGGGCAACAAGAGTGAAACTCTGTCTCAAAAAAAAAAACAGAAAGAAAGAACAGAATCATGGAGAAGTAACTTAACTTACCCAGTTAGTAAGTAGTTGGTTGGGATCTGAACCCAGGATGCCTGCCTACAGAGTCTGGGATCTTAACAGCTGTTTTACATGTATCACACACATATTGCATGCTGGATACAGTGCTAGTAACTTTGTGTATAGTGTTATGCTTAATTCCCATTTATGGATGAAAAAACTGAGGCCCTAAGAAATTAGTGATCTGCCAAAGTCCGCAAACTAGTGTTAGATTCTGACACCAAAGCCAATGCATCTGACCACCGCACCCTCTTCCTGCTTCACTGCTATCCAGAAACTCTGGTATTTCTACATATATACAGCCAGACTCAATATTTTGGTGCTGATGTTTTAAATTAGAGAATGGCCAGATAACATCAGAGTGTAGAGGAGAAAGTAAGTAACATGTAAGTACATCACACTATTTTCTGATCCTCAAAGCCATGCATATAAATCACAAGTGCCAACAAAACACTAGAGTTATATTTTTTTTAATTTCTAATGCATGAGGAGGTAAAACTTGTTTGAAACATTTGTCTAAAATATGGATAGACTTTAAAACTTTGCAGACCTGAGAAAAGTAACAATACCAGCAAAGCAATTCTCAGTAAGACATCTTATTTTTGTAGAGTGTATGTAACTCACAAGAGGAGGCAGTAAGCAATTGAAAGGATATGACACTCTTCCTCCCTTATGTACTGTGTGGCTTTATTGTTTTGTTCACTTAGAAGTGAACCTGACATTTTGTTTTTACACTCCTTTCAGGTCCTGTCTTTCTTTTAGATTAGGTCAAACTGAGCCTGAGTTCCTTGCCAAGTTCCAGCCTCAGGGTTTTTTTCTCTATCTCTAGGTATCTCTTTTCTACTGCTTCAGGAAATGAGCCCAGGGTTTTCAGAGAAACTTGGGAATTATTTCTTAGTCACTTTTATCTGGACAACATTGAGTTCAAATACTCCAATATTCGCCTGTGCACAGTAGCACTGCATCTTGCCTAAACTATTTTATTCCATCTACTGATGTTTCTGTTGTTGCTTCCAGGTTAGCATTTTTCTTCTTGTTGTAGTTATTAAGTGGTAGATGGAGGGTAGCAGTGGTCTTGGAGAAAATAAGGCAAGGTAGGATGGGAGGGGAATGGAGAGAAAAGAGACTCAGAGTAGAAGGGCCTTTAATAATCAGGTGGCCACAGGTTCTCGTCAGGCTTTCCTGGCATGGTCAACCCCAGCAAGTTATGTGCCTCAGTTTCTCCATCTGAAAATAGGGGTGACAGGATTTTTGTGGCACACAATTCTCCATTGCTGTTCCTCAGCTTCAGTGACATCTTGACATTTATTCTAAACAACTATAGATAATTGTTAAGGGTTAATATTTAATAGAAAAATAAAAGCTGCTTTTCTAACTCCTCTGGGAGAAATGAAAGAGCTCTATGCCTTAGCAAAAAAAAAAAAAAAAGAAAAAGAAAAAACAGATGAAAGAACTATACAGGGATCCAAGGAGAGGAAGAAAAGTAATTAGCATCCTGAGCCATTAGGAAAAATAGATTGCATTTAGAGAATAAAAAAAGAAAAAAAAACACAGATTTCTCCAAAGATCAAAGGAAAAAAATATCAACTGGGCATAGGTATATGAGTAAAAGAGTTACTTAAACTGTAATAATCTAGGCTCTAAAATATGTGCTGGTAACTTCCTATTTTTTCTTAGTTTGTGCCATCATAAATGGTATATGACATGTAATTCTTCACGAAAACACAAGAATGCATCGCTCTTCTTAACCCACCCAGAAGGAAAGCTACAGAAGGCTAGGGCGAGTAAGATGCCCAAGTTCTCAAAGCACTGCTATAGGAAGAGGTCAGACGCCTTCCGTGGTTTACAGTGAGGATGGGGAGTTTTGCAGCATTACCACAACTCACCATGTATACTGCACACTGAGAGTATTCAGGAAGTAGCAACTGTATAATATGAGGGCTTCATTAAATGCAAACAGTGTGCACCCTGAGATTCACATACGAGTTGGACATACAGAGCATGTCCTGACTTCTTCAGGGGGTCTTTGCATGGCTCTGAGGAGTGGTTCATCCTGAGGACAGTGAGAGTGTTTGAAGGGCAGAGGACCAGTATGAAAGGGAAGGCAATTCTGTGAGTGTTGCTCAGAGCCCTGCCTCTACTCCGTATCTTCCAAGGATGAGTGTTAGAACCTGGGCAGGGAAGGCAACAGAAAACTATGTAAAAGAGCCATTTCACTGAAACTGTGAGCATGAGACTTCTTGTTTATGGGAACCAGGAGGTAACTTCTTGTTTATGAGAGACAAATTCTGAATATAACATGTTGTAGCCTGAGACACACTTCGGACAGCAACAGCTTCAATGGTTTTGGCAGCTCTCCTGCAGACAGAAGGCAACAAAAAGCAGAAGAGGACAAAAAGGGCAGATGCCATGCAGTAGCAAATGTGTTTGGGAACACTCAATGAGACACTCCCTTGGTACATCCATCAATAACTAGAGAGGCAGAGCCGGGCGCGGTGGCTCACCCCTGTAATCCCAGCACTTTGGGAGCCCAAGGCAGGAGGATCAGGAGGTGAAGAGATCGAGACCATCCTGACCAACATGGTGAAACTCTATCTCTACTAAAAATACAAAAATTAGCTGGGCGTGGTGGCACACGCCTGTAGTCCCAGCTACTCGAGAGGCTGAGGCAGGAGAATTGTTTGAACCCAGGAGGCAGAGGTTGCAGTGAGCCAAGATTGCACCACTGCACTCCAGCCTGGAAACAGAGCGAGACTCCATCTCAAAAAAAGAGAAAGAAAAAGAAAAAAACTAGAGAGCCTTTGTGGATGAGGTACAGAACCAATAATTATTGATGGGGTCACGAAGACAGAGAAATACAGGGACCCTAGCTCACACTTGGTTTGCGAAACACTGGCTTCATGGGGAGAGCCATCTGAGAGTAATACAAGCAAGTATGTTTAGTTTCCCTAAATTTGCTTTGACTGGGATTAACAGGTTTTTTTCCTTGCACCTTTTTATAAAAATATCTAATTCCAGGTGATAAATTAAAATACGACACACAAACCTGGGCATATTGGTGCTTGCCTGTATTCCCAGCTACTCAGGAGGCTGAGGCAGGAGAATCACTTGAGGCCAGGAGTTTGAGGCTGCAGTGTGCTATGATCATACCTATGAATAGCCACTGCACTCCACTCTGGGCATAAAGCAAGACTTCATCTCTAAAACATAAAAATAAAAAAACATGAGGTGCAGTGGCTCACATCTGTAATCCCAGCACTTTGGGAGGCTGAGGCAGGAGGATTGCTTGAGCCCAGGAGTTCAAGATCAGCCTGGGCAACATAGTGAGACCCTGCTTCTAAAAAAAAAAATTATTATTATTATTATTTTGAGATAGAGTTTCGCTCTTGTTCCCTAGGCTGGAGTGCAGTGGTGTGATCTCAGCTCACGGTAACCTCTGCCTCCCAGATTCAAGCAATTCTCCTGCTTCAGTCTCCCAAGTAGCTGGGATTACAGGCATGCACCACCACACCCAGGTAATTCTTTTTGTATTTTTAGTAGAGAGGGTTGTATTTTTAGTAGGGTTTCTCTATGTTGGTCAGGCTGGCCTTGAAATCCCAACCTCAGGTGATCCACCTGCCTCCTCCTTCCAACGTTTTGGGATTACAGGCATGACCCACCGTACCTGGCCAAAAAAAAAAAAAAAATTAACTAGCTGAGCATTGTGACACATGCCTGTAGTCCCAGTTACTCAAGAGTTTGAAATGGAAGGATTATTTGGGCCTGAGAAGTCAAGGCTGCAGTGAGCCATGATGGTGCCACTGAACTCCCCCACTCTAGGTGACAGAGTGAGACCCTGTCTCCAAAAAAAAGACACACTGTCTATTGTACCCTATGTCTTAACTTACTATTAATATGAAATTCTTCTCTACCAAATCTTATAAAGTTACCCATGACCATTTACCTTATTCCTTATTCCATAAGAATTAAGTGTCTTTCATAGACTACAAGAAAGCGTTATAAGAATTCATTGCAAAATCCCAGTAAATAAGGAGGTAAAATAAGGGAGGCTGAGGCAGGAGGATTGCCTCAAATCCAAGTAAATTTAAGGAGGTAAATTCACTGAATAAACCTCCTTTGTCATTAATGCTGCCTCTTTCAAATAATTTAATAGATTAGAAGGTAGCTATATATTTTTATAGGACTGTTCTGTCTTTATATTGCTATAAATTCACCTGCTTCATTATCTTTACTCATTTTTCCTGACAGATTTTTTTCCTTCTTGCTATAATTTGATAATTATTGGTGATTCTTATTTTAAAAGACACTACACTGGTTATACTCCATTTGCCACCAGCCATATCTACTCTTCACCCTTGTCCACCCTGCTGGGTACCCATGGAGACTGACCCTTTTAAACCATACCACCTGGGCTCCCTTGCCTTCTGGCTTCTCATTGGGTTTTGGCCTAGGAAGCACCAGCAAGAGATAGAGTGCAGGAAGAAAGAGAAGCCAGGCTATTGCCATGCTCCCTTGGGCCTGGCTATAGTCCTGGAGGTGGCTGCATTCTTCAATGGCCACTGCTTTTGTTAAGCAGCTCCTCTTCCATAGCTCTAGCTCTCACCTGGTTCCAATAACACTGTGTCTCCCTTTGTTCCTTGTGGCCTAGGTACAGTTGCAGCTCCCACACTTGCCTGTCCAAATTTATTTCAATCCCTTATCGGTGCCCTTAACCCTGCCCACACCTCAGTAAATAGTACCTCTTTTAAACTCTCTTCAGTTAAATTATTTGAGTTTACCACCTGTTTCCTGCTGTGTCTCTGGCTATTACAGATAACTGAGTCAATATATGGCTAAATCAGATTTTAACTGAAGAGGTGGGATACACAAAGATAATTACTTACATTGGCCAGAAAATTTTAAAAAGTTAACACTATGCTAATAATAACAATTTCCAAATTCCAAAGGAAATGCAGGTAAGAAGTCAAACCATTTTCAGCATGTCCTCTTATGGTTAATTTTAGTTCTTAAATCTATGCCGAGGTCTGTGTCTTACAATAAGAGTACTACCTTCATCTTACAATGTGCAATGCTACAGCAGTCGCTGCCAAAATCTCTTTCTCTACATAGAAAGAATGGCCTTACCCTATGATTTACACCCCTTCCAACACAGTCATATTCAATATCTAGAGTTGTTCAATCAAAACAAATACCTTGGGAACTCCCAACAAGACAGTTATGTTCATGAGCATTCTCCAAGACTCACAGAACAATCCCAGAGGACCACAGACACTACAGTCTAATACTCTTTAACTTTTCCCTGTAGTGTGAGTGGCAGAAAATACCTCTTTGTTGTTTCAGTTGTACACACACACACACACAATCTCCTCAGGAAAAATATGAATTCTCAGAGACAGTTACTTAACAATACTTTGTTAATACAGTATTGGCCTACAAATATTTTTTTAATGGAGCTGATGAATAATTAACCTTAAGATCTAGATTTCTGTCTTATTTTGAAAATAATCAGATTAAGCCGTATTTCTACACAGCTATGATCCGTTGGAGCTGAATAGACGTTGCAATTTTTAGATGAGGGATCAACCTCCCGTGTACCACAGTCCTCATCACACTGCACTGCCTCTCTAGGCATTTTATGCATTCACAATATCTGCCTACACTCTGCAGACACTTGAATTTGCAGAGTCCCGCTCCTTTTTAAATTATGTTCAATAAGAAATAGATCTAGTGTTAAAGAATAAACCTCTTAATGGTTGCTCTATTAGCCAAAAACACCAGGCCAAACCTTTGAAATTACCACTTGTAAGGGTTTGATTAAATTCTTAGGTAAAGATCCACTTGTTGGCCGGGCACAGTGGCTCACGCCTGTAATCCCAGCACTTTGGGAGGCCGAGGCAGGCGAATCACAACAGGAGATCAAGACCATCCTAGCTAACACGGTGAAACCCTGTCTCTACTAAAAATACAAAAAATTAGCTGGGCGTGGTGGCGGGCGCCTGTAGTCTCAGCTACTCAGGAGGCTGAGGCAGGAGAATGGCGTGAACCTGGGAGGCGGAGCTTGCAGTGAACCGAGATCGCACCACTGCACTCCAGCCTGGGCAACAGAGCAAAACTATACATTCATTTGAATACATTAGAAACCCTTAGTCAAACTGGGTTAGGTAAACTAGCTCTCAGTAAATCTGTCTGATCCTACTTAATTCACGATTTTTAATTGAATTAATTAGTAGAAGTTTTCCCATTTGAACCTTGTGTTTTGTCCAGTTTTAGTTTTATATGCTGCAGAATATAATATAGTCCTAGTTCAGACATTTCTTGTCCCTAGTCTAGAATTCTTGTTTGAAGTCTGTCTGCTACCATTCCAACCCATTATTTAAACTTGATCTCCTACATTTGGAAATATAATGGAACACTGTATTTAATTTATTAAATTGATATTGTACTGAAATTGTAATTTTCCAAATGAAATCTCCATTGCCTAAAAAACCTTTATTTAGAAAATGCAGAAACTTTTAAGACATTGCTCATTCGGCCAGGTGTGGTGGCTCACGCCTATAATCCCAGCACTTTGGGAAGCTGAGGCAGGCAGATCACAAGTTCAGGAGTTCAAGACCAGCTTGGCCAATATGGTGAAACCCCATCTCTACTAAAAATACAAAAATTAGCCAGGCTTGGTGGCATGTGCCTGCAGTCCCAGCTACTTAGGAGGCTGAGGCAGAAGAATCACTTGAACCCAGGAGGCAGAGGTTGCCATGAGCTGAGATTGTGCCACTGCACTCCAGCCTGAGCGACAGAGCAAGAATCCATCTCAAAAAACAAACAAACAAGCAAAAAAGGCAGTACTCATTCAACTTAGCCATATTATAGTCACTACTGATTTAAAAATGATAAAGAAAAACATGGTTTTATTCTAATTGTAGTATACACCCCATTAATCAACTTCGATGTAATCAATTTGTCACAGGCATTTGAAACAGAGCAACTCCAACTCTTTATTTATTTATTTACTTATTTATTTATTTGAGAGGGAGTCTTACTCCATCTCCCAGGCTGGAGTGCAGTGGAGTAATCTCGGGTCACTGCAACCTCCACCTTCTGGGTTCAAGCAATTCTTTTGCCTCAGCCTCCCCAGTAGCTGGGATTACAGGCACATGCCACCACGCCTGGCTAAGCTTTTGTATTTTCAGTAGAGACGGCGTTTCATCTTGTTGGTCAGTCTGGTCTTGAACTCCTGACCTCAGGTGATCCACCCGCCTCGGCCTCCCAAAGTGTTGGGATTACAGGTGAGAGCCCCCGCGCCTGGCTATTTATTTTTTTGAGACGGAGTTTCGCTCTGTCCCCCAGGATGGAGTGCAGTAGCCATCTCAGCTCACTGCAACCTCCGCCACCCGGGTTCAAGCAATTCTGCCTCAGCCTCCGGAGTAGCTGGGATTACAGGCACCTGCAACCATGCCTGGCTAATTCTTATATTTTTAGTAGAGACGGGTTTTCACTATGTTGGCCAGGTTGGTCTTGAACTCCTGACCACAAGTGAGTCGCCTCTGTTGGCCTCCTAAAGTCTGGGGATTACAGGCGTGAGCCACTGCGCAGGGCCGCAACTCCATCTTTAATAGGGCATGCATAAAATAAGGCTGAGACCTACTAGGCTGCATTCCCAGTTGGTTAGGTATTCTTCCTCACAGGCTGAGATAGGAGGTCCACACAAGATACAGGTCATAAAACCCTGCTGATAAAACAGGATGTACCTGCTGGGCGTGATGGCTCATGCCTGTAATCCCAGCACTTTGAGAGGCTGAAGTGGGTGGATCACTTGAGCTCAGGAGATGAGACCAGCCTGCCCAACATGGCAAAACTCTGTCTCTACCAAAAAAATACAAAAATTAGCCAGGCATGGTGGCACGTGCCTGTAATCCCAGCTACTGAGGAGGCTGAGGTGGGAGAATCACTTGAACCCAAGAAGGGGAGGTTGTGGTGAGCCAAGATTGTGCCACTGCACTCTAGCCTGGGTGACAGAGTGAGACCCTGTCTCAAAAAAAAAAAGGCCAACCTGACCAACACAGCAAAACTTCCTCCCAATCTCTAAAAAAAAAAAAAAAAAAAAAAATTAGCAAAGTCTGCTGGTGCGGCCCTGTAGTCCCAACTTCTTGGGGGGCTGAGGCACAAGGATCGCTTGAACCCAGGCGGTTGAGGCTGCAGTGAGCCAAGACTGTGCCATTGTACTCCAGCCTGGGTGACAATGAGACCTGGTCTCAAACAAAACAAAATAGGATTCTGTAAAGAAGCTGGCCAAGCTGGGCGTGGTGGCTCACGCCTGTAATCCCAGCACTTTGGGAGGCTGAAGCGGTGGATCACCTGAGGTCACAAGTTCAAAACCAGCCCGGCCAACATGGTGAAACCCTATCGCTACTAAAAATACAAAAATTAGCTGGGCCGGGGTATGGTGGTGAGTGCTTGTAATCCCAGCTACTCGGGAGGCTGAGGCAGGATAATTGCTTGAACCCAGGAGGCAAAGGTTGCAGTGAGTGGAGATGGCACCACTGCATTCCAGCCTGGGTGACAGAGTGAGACTCTGTCTCAAAAAAAAACAAAAAGACCAGCCAAAACCCACCAAAACGAAGATGGCAATGAAAGTGACCTCTGGTAGTGCTCACTCCTCATTATAAGCAAATTATAATGTATTAGCATGCTAAAAGACACTCCCACCAGTGCCATGACAGTTTACAAATGCCATGGCAATGTCTAGAAGTTACACTGTGTAGTCTATAAAGGGGAAGAACCCTCAGGTCTGGGAAATATCCGCCCCTTTCCTGGAAAACTCAGGAATTGTTTTCCAGTTTCGCATATAATCAAGCATATAATCCATTGTTTCGCATATAATCAAGAAATAACTGTTAAGTTTACTCAACGGGCAGTCCATGCCACTGCTCTATGGAGTAGCCATTTTCTTTTCTCTTTGGGGACGGAGTTTCACTCTTGTTGCCCAGGCTGGAGTGCAATAGCACGATCTCGGCTCACTGCAACCGTCACCTCCCGGGTTCAAGCGATTCTCCTGCCTCAGCCCTGAGAGTAGCTGGGATTACAGACACGTGCCACCATGCCCAGCTAATTTTGTATTTTTTGTAGAGACGGGGTTTCTCCATGTTGGCCAGGCTGGTCTCGAACTCCCGACCTCAGGTAACCCGCCCGCCTTGGCCTCCCAAAGTGCTGGGATTACAGGCGTGAGCCACCACGCCCATCCCAGTAGCCATTCTTATCTTTCTTTACTTCTCTAATAAACTTGCTTTCACTTTTCTCTATGGACTCGCCCTGCATTCTTTCTTGTGTGCAGTCCAAGAACCCTCTCTTGGGGTCTGGATCAGGATCCCTTTCTAGTAACAAACTAACCAAATTCACTGACCCTTTCCAGTGCCTTTGTACAACCTTTATAGGTCCATTGCCAATGCGCAAGGCAAGTTAATATGCCGAGACACTGGCTTGCAGCAGAGAAAGTGGTTTAAGGCCACCAAAGAAACAGGAGGTGACCTGAAAGCCATCTCACTGAAAAGTCTGGGGCTAGGGATTTTAACAGTTTTGGAGTGGGCCGAAGTATGGAGATCATTGATTGGTTAAAGAGTGCAGGGTGAAGTCACAGGACAGGTAAATGAAAATGCTGTATTCTCATGCTGATTCCATTCCTCTGTGAGGGTCTTTAAACTTGTTGGCATTAGCTGTTTCTCTGGAATTCGGGATCTGAAAAACATCTTAAGCAATCTTTAAGGAAAAGCAATATCATTCTAATGCCAGAGATCCTATCTGTAGGAACAACGGGGATGCAAATGATCAGTATCTAGTAACTTTGAGCAACAAGGAAGTGGGTTAATGTGCAGCCCCATTAATATTTAAATATAACTGTATTTCTGTCCAGAACCGACATGCAATTCTGTCAACCCTGAGGGGACAATTTCATGTCAATTAACATATTGATACGCAGTACCCTGAAAACTCATCGTGTAATCTGTTCTCCAGTCTACCCACCATTTCTCCCACTAGTAGAGTTTTATACTTTAGAGTTTGGCTGGGCATGGTGGCTCACGCCTGTAATCTCAGCACTTACGGAGGCCAAGGCAGGCAGATCACTTGAGCCCAGCCTGGGCAACATGATGAGACCCTGTCTCTACTCAAAATACAAAAAATTGGCTGGGTGTGATGGCGTGTGCCTGGAGTCCCAGCTACTGGGAAGGCTGAGGTGGGAGAATCACCCATGCCCAGGAAGTTGAGGCTGTAGACAGCCAAGATCATGCCACTGCATGCCCAACCTAGGCAACCAGAGGGAGACCCTGTCTCAAAATAAATAAATAAAATAAAAATGAAAAAGTGCATTATTTTAAAAATCTGTTTATGCTTCCAGATGAAATGTGTATACAAGAAAGAAAAAGTATTTTTTAAATGTGAAGTTTTTTTAACGTGAAAACTAATGTGAATGCTTTGAAAAGACTTGATAAAGGCAAAGTGCCAAAAAACGTTGATGCCAAATTTGGGGTAACAAGACAACTATAAAAATAAGGAAAAAGGGGTCATGTGTGGTGGCTCACACCTGCAATCCTAACATTTTGGGAAGCCAAAGTGTGAGGATCTTTTGAGGCCAGGAGTTGGAGACCTCAATGTAGTAAGATCCTGTCTCTACAAAAAAAAATTTGGTCGGGGGCAGTGGCTCACTAACCTGTAATCTCAGCACTTTGGGAGGCTGAAGCAGGTGGATCACCTTAGGTCAGGAATTCAAGACTACCCTGGCTAACATGGTGAAACCCCTATTTCTACTAAAAATACAAAAACTAGCTGGGCATGGCAGTGCATGCCTGTAATCCCAGTTACTCAGGAGGCTGATGTTACAGGGGTCCTTGCTCCCAGAGCTCCCAAGATGGTGGCGGGCTGCTTCCAAAATGGCGGCTGGCCACTTCCAAGATGGTGGCAGGCCTCGTGTTCTCTGACCTGGGCTTCTTGGACTCACAGATTCCAACGAATGGAATCTTGGGCCATGTGGTGGGTGTTATAGCTCTATTAGAAGCTGTGGGCCATGGAAGAGAACCCTGGAACCCAGTGACTAGTGTTCAGCTCCATTAGGACGAACCCAGGCACTTAGCTATGCAGGAACAATGGCAAGCCTTTAGCCAGATCAGGAGTAGCAATGGGCACCTCGCTGGATCAGCACAGCCGACACCCTACCGGATCTGGAGGGACGGAAGTCAGCAGCGGGTCTGCCTAGGCGGCAAACAGCAGTGGTGGACAGCAAGGGACAGCTCATCTCCAGCGGTAACAAAACAGGGACCAGAATAGTGCAGCTGCAAGATTTAATAGAGGGAAAACAGAGCTCCCATATAAGGGGAGGGGACCCAAAGGGGGTTGCCACTACCTGCTTGCTGCCTGGGTTTATATCCTGATCCTTGACCCTCCTGCTGTGCTCTCAGGCAATAGATGATTGGCTATTTTTTTACCTCCTGTTTTTGCCTAATTAGCATTTTAGTGAGCTCTCTGATTGGTTAGGTGTGGGCTAAGTTGCAAGCCCTGTGTTTAAGGGTGGATGCGGTCACCTTCCCAGCTAGGCTTAGGGATTGTTAGTCGGCCTAGGAAATCCAGCTAGTCCTGTCTCTCACTGAGGCAGGAGAATCGCTTGAAACTGGCTGGTGAAGATTGTAGTAAGCTGAGATCGTGCCACTACACTCCAGCCTGGGCGACAGAGTGACACTCTGTCTCAAAACAAAAAAATTAAAAATTAGATTGGGCACAGTGGCTCATGCCTATAATCCCAGCATTCTGGAATAGGAGGCAGGAGGATCACTTGAGTCCAGGAATTCAAGACCAGTCTAGATAACATAGTGAGACCCCATCTCTGCCAAAAAATAATTTTAAAAAATTTACCTGGGCATGGTCCCAGGTACTAAGGAGGCTGAGGCAGGTGAATTGCTTGAGCCTGGGAGATGAAGGCTCCAGTGAGCCATAATCATACCACTGCACTCCAGCCTTGGTGACAGTAAGACCCTGTCAAATAAATAAATAAATAAATAATAGCCCAGTGTGGTGGCATATATCTGTAGTCCTAGCTACTTGGGTAGCTGAGGGGGAGGATTGCTTGAGCCTAGGAATTGCAGGTTATGGTGAGCTGCATGCCAGCCTGGGCAACAGTATGAGACTATCTCTAAAAATATATACATAAATATAAATTATATGGAAAAAAGAACAAATATCTATAAAGATTCTTCCTTCAGACTGCCCCATAAGTCCTTGTTCCACTTTTAATGCAAATACTTCTATTGCCCTTATTACGTGCCCGACGAATATCTGAAGTACTTAGCCTACTCTTTTTATTATCTTATGAGGTAGATACTACAACTATTCTCATTTTACAGATGAGGAAATTAAAGCTCAGTGAGGTTAGGTAAGAGCCTCCAGATAATTACGTGGTAGAGTCCCATTTTAAACCTGAAAAGTCTGAATTCTAGCTGAAAACACTGGATACCATAGGCAATGCATTATGGTCGTGTTGTACAAAAAAAAAAAAAAAAAAAGACAATTCAGAACACCAATCAGCAGACCCATATTCAAAGAAGGGTGAGGCAAATGAACAAGTTTTATACATTTTAAGTGAAAAGAAATGTTTAAGTTATGTAGTTGTCATTTTATATGACTAACCACTGATTCTAATTGAGTTAAATAAAGAGCTTTCCTCTATTCAAGAGAAGTACAACACTGAGTCATACAAAAGAGTGTTTTCTCATGAGAGGAAGGATGGAATTTAATATTAAAAACAGCAGAATAGTGTTTTCAACAAATGGTGCCAGGCCAATTGACCATCTATATGCAGAAAAATGAACCCTGACACACACTTCACATCTTATACAAAATTAATTCAAAATGAATTACGGACCTAAATGTAAAACACAGAACTGTAAAACTTCTAGAAGAAAACATGGAAGAAAATCTAGGTGACCCTGGGTTTGGCAATGAAATTTTAGATATAACACCAAAGTCATGAAACGTATGAAAGAAAAAATGGATACATTGGACTTTCTTAAAATTTTTAAAAAATGCTCTATGTAAAAGAGAATAAGATAAGCCACCTTTTGGCAGAAAACATTGGCAAGCCACATATCTTATAAAACACTTGTATTCAGAATATGGAAACAACTCCACTATTGTTAATAATACTAAAAATAGTATTTTTGTACGTAAAATTTTCCTAGGTTTTTGACCATTAGAAAAACGAGACAGGCCAGGTATGGCGGCTCACACCTGTAATCCTAGGACTTTGGGAAGCTAAGGCAGGAAGATGGTTTGAGCCCAGGGGTTTGAGACGAACCTGGGCAACATGGCGAAACCTCGTCTCTACAAAAAATATGAAAATTAGCTAGGCATGGTAACACACATTGTAGTCCTAGCTAGGAGGATCACCTGAGCCCAGGAGATTGAGGCTGCAGTGAGCTGTGATCGAACCACTGCACTCCAGCTTGGTAACAAAGTAAGACCCTGTCTCAACAAACAGAACAGGATTTGGAAACTAAAGAAAATAATAGCGAACTCTTATATGGTATTTACTGTATGCCTGAAACTGTTCTAGGAACTTCACATATATATTCATTGTATCCTATGACAATGCTAAGAGATGAGTACTATTATAGTATGTCCATTCCAGCGATAAGGAGATTGAGGCATAGAAGATTAAAAAAAAAAAAAAAAAACTTGCCCAAAATCACACCACGAGCAAGTAAAGGAGGTGGCATTTAAACATGTTCTGGCTCCAGTCCATACTCTGAACTATTATATTACAGTGTTAATGACATCAACAGGCATTTGTGAAATATCTACTGTGCAACAAAAGATATTGTGTCAGACATAACAAGAAAAATAAGAGTAGTTTGCCCACAAAAACTCACAATGTTATGGGAGAAACCTATAGCTAACTCACTATGGGAACAAAGAAGACAAAATGACCTAGCCCAGATCAGGAGACTCTCAGGTTTCAAATGAGAGTTGAGATTTCATTAGTGGCCTGTGGAAGGTATAGGTGTGAAAACTGACAAGGATGTGAAAAACACTCAAAGGAGACTGAATTTTAGGTAAATTAGTCATTAACAGAAGGACCGTTAAGTAAATAAGCTTTGGACAAATTGACTTCAGGCTGGTTTATATTTTAGTTAACCAATTTTAGGCAACTTTTTGTTTTGTTTGTTCAGATGGAAGCCTTATTGAGCACCTACTGTGAAAACAAGTGAGAGTGTGAGGATATTGAGATGAATAGAAGTTCTCTCTGCCCTAGAGCTGTGAGTCAGAATCACTGAAAGGGCTTGTTAAAAACATATTAATAGACCCACTCGTAGACTTTCTAATTCAGTAGGTCTGGGGTGTGACCAGAGAATTTCTAGTTCTAACAAGTTCCCAGGTGACTCTGATGCTGCCTGTAAGGAACCACACTTAGAGAATCACTGCCCTAGAGGAATCAAAAGTTAGTGGAAAGGAAGTTGGTATTTGGGAGGCCTTCACAACTGAGTTTGTACTGGAAAGAACTTGTAATGGAAGGCCAAAGGGGAAGGGGATTCTGGGTGAAGGTTAACGTTTATAAAAGCAGGGACTGTCTAAGAGAGTTCTGGAAAAGCAAGTGTTTTTGGATGTTTGGAAACCAAAGAGGATTCGTGAGAGACCCAGCAGGAAAAGCAGCCCTTGCCTGGTAAGCTAAGGACCTTGACTTATCACAGCAGTCCTTGGAGATTGAAGGATTTTAATCAAAACAAGGGAGAAACAATAATAGTTTTACTACAATGCTCCTTTGACACCCATAAAAGTTAGTGATACCTGCTGCATTCTTAAAAAAAAGAGAAAACTAGAACTTTATAGTACAACAATACTGAAAGCAATTATTTCTAAATTATCTTTTCCCAGCCAAAAGTGTGTAAGTAGGCTGCATCTTTGGTACAGAGGGACTTCTATTAGACATTTTATATTAGAAACTCAAGACAAAGTTATTTAATTCCATAACAGTATTTAAATAAGGGTACTTCAATTTTTTCTTCATTTCTAGTTGTAACTAACTACCTGGGAAGGGAATATAGTTAATTTGTCTAGGCAGATTTTGACATTTAAAATAATGCATAGGCCCAAGGGGTAGGAATTTTCATTACTTAGGTTTACTTTCAGTAAATCAAATTGCTGGTTTATATAAGGTTATCCAGCAGAATTTGTTCCATATTAAGAATCAAAAGAACATTGTAAATGATTATTAATAACACCTCAAATATATTTAAATTTTAGTAGAGAATTAAACCCAGCACAATAATTATGTACATTATCAGTGATTACACTGAGACATAATGCTGGTAAATACTTGGGCACGAATAGATAAAGCTAAGAACAAGAGTTTGGAATTAAAAAAAAAAAATCCAGAAATAAAGAACATTCATGTTCTAAAAAGAACTACAAAACAACAGGGATTTTGTATCTATTAGTCTAAAGTTGTAATTCAACTGATATCAGCCAACCACCTGTACTGGGTGCTTAGACTAGGAAAGGTACCAAGCACAATCCACTAAGGATGATTTGTGTTCCAAGAGTTGCGTGCCACAAAGGAAACTTGTAGTTTCCAGAACAGTTTGTAAATGTAGCTGTGAGCACCTAATTCACATGTACAATAGGTGGAAGGAAAAATGCTGTTCAGAACACAATAGGTAAATATTCAAAGCCAAAAAAATTCCTAAAAATTCATGTGAACATCCACTGAATTGGCGGGAGGGGAAGGGAGGGGGGAGGACCAGTGGGCAGAGAGGACACTCATTTCTGCATACAAACAGCTTTTCCCCTACAGCAACTAGCTTAATTCTAAAAAACTAGAGGAAAAGACTCAATAAAAAAAGAGAAGGAAAAGAAAGGAAAATAAATTTAGTAAAAGCTGATCTATTGCCAAAAAGTTAATTTTCCCTTTCTTTCTTCAAAGTGTATCTATCAACACCAATATTTTTTAGTAAAGACCACTCTATCAATTTTAAAATATAAAACTCAAAAAAATATAGTCAAGATATTTCAGTATTTCAGATCCATTTAAACGTTGTTTATAGCCTCTCTCCTTCTCTCACTTTCCCAATGGCTCTTTCTCTCTCAATCTATTTCAGTCCCTCAATCTTCCTTTTTTTCCTCTAAGTCTGTCTCTCTCTCTCTCCAGGCACAGATTAGGGGGAAATTATTTTTGGGCACTGAAAAAGAAATGTAAGTTTGTACATTTAAAGACTGCAAAGCCTCGTTGATGATAATCATAAAATTTACTATAAATAGGTTATAAATCAAGATACTCAACCATACCTGTAGTAAGCAGACATTTCTTATTTGGCTTAGTCTTTCATATGTTCCTGCCAAGCATTTACTAGGACAAATGATCCACTTATTTACTGCCATGGGGGAAAAAGAAGTATTGCACTGCTACCTCTTTGTTTTGAGGAGACAACAGGGCTCAGGGGGCCAAGAAGCAGTGTGGGGGGGACAGGGTCAATAAATACTAAATCTGTCCTTGCCACTCGTTGCCTTTGGAATCTTAAGCAAAGAACTTAATCATGCATCCATTCATTCATTTAATCATTCCCTTAGAACTCAGATAACAGCACCAGAGGAGCAGTTGCAAGGAATAGTCAATTAAATAATATGAAAGATCCTTGTTAACATAAAAAGCTTTATTTAATAAATTCTTTAGAAACTGAAAAATATCATATGCAACTTATCTGTTAGATTGATTTTTTATTATATAAACTAATTCCAGAAAATAAATAGGGAATTTTAAAGACATTGTAAAATCTTTTAGGTTACCTCCTTTTAGGTAACAGCAGTAAAAAATCCTGTTTCAGTGACCAGACTGGTATCCTTTTCTCCTAAAAGTTACTGTGACTTCAGAATAGAAGATGAAGATTTATTTAATGCATTCATTCAACAAACACATATTGATTATCTGCTATGTATCAAGAATATAGTCTACCCTTTGAAAAAACTAGGAACTCCAAAACCTGTGGACACAATAATCAAATATTTGTGAAAGGATAGAAGCAAATGAAAATAATTTTCTTCTAAATGCCTATAAATTTATGCCATCTTCATAAAATCTACTTGAGAAAGTAGAGAACAATTGGCCAGGTGCGGTTGCTCACTCCTGTAATCCCAGCACTTTGGGAGGCCAAGGAGGGTAGATAACAAGATCAGGAGTTTGAGACCAGGCTGGCCAATGTTGTGAAACCCCGTCTCTATTAAAAATACAAAAATTAGCCAGGTGTGGTGGCAGGTGCCTGCAGTCCCAGCTACTCATGAGATTGAGGCAGGAGAATCACTTGAACCCGGGAGCCAGAGGTTGCAGTGAGCTGAGATCGTACCACTACACTCCGGCCTGGGCAACACAGCAAGACTCCGTCTCAAAAACAAACAAAAAAAGAAAGTAGAAAATAATTGTTTTTGATCAGCCTGACAATCATGCCTACTACCTGAAATGTCTGGATAAGAAGCCTACTTTCAGTTTTGGATTTTTAATATACCACATTATAATTTTTTTCTTTTCTTTTTTTTTGAAATGGAATTTCACTCTTGTTGCCCATGCTGGAGTGCAATGGTGCAATCTCGGCTCGCCGCAGCCTCCACCTCCCGGGTTCAAGTGATCCTCCTGCCTCAGCCCCGTGAGTAGCTGGGATTACAGGCATACACCACCACAACCGGCTAATTTTGTATTTTTAGTAGAGGTGGGGTTTCTCCATGTTGGTCAGGCTGGTCTCGAACTCCTGACCTCAGGTGATCCGCCCACCTTGGCCTCCCTAAGTGCTGGGATTACAAGCATGAGCCACCATGCCCGGCCACATTTTTTTTTAAATAAAGGTAATATGAATAATTGCAGAATGTAAAGTAAAAATGGAAGTCTCTTCTGCAATACCCCATAATCCCACTCCCCAGTGGTAACCACTGTTAACATGTTTATTCATCTACATATTTTTTTCTCTATGCCCTGTTATGTGATCTGAGAAAGCAGAAATTTCCAAAGTAGTGGCAAATTTGACAGTCAAACCTCTGCTATAATTGATGAAAGCTTAAAAGAATCTTAAGTTACCCAAAGATTGCCAACTCCCAGTTGGTCTGTTGTCTGTTGTGCTTCTGTGCCACACTGCTGTATGAGAAGCTGGGTATAGAGTATAACTGTTAATTCCCTCTCTAGTCTTGGTGATGTCCTTGAAAGTAAAAGTTGAAGACTTCAAGGTAACTTCATTATCAAAGCCTTGTTACCACTCTTCATGGGGCTTTGTGTAATCCTGTTAATAATTCCCAAACTCAGATATTATGACACTGCATACTGGATATTTCTAGCAGGCAAGTGTTTAGCATGATCCCTTTGCCAGCCAGTTCTTTCATTCTATTTTGTTTATTTTGATGCTTTTGTTGTTGTTGTTGCTAATACAGAGTTTTTCTCACTCTGTTGCCCAGGCTGGAGTGCAGTGGCCTCAAGGCCTTGACCTCCCTAGACTCAGGTGATCCTCCCACCTCAGCCTCCAGAGTAGGAACCCCAGAAACCCCGCCTCTACTAAAAATACAAAATTAGCCGGGTGCGGTGGTGCACGCTTGTAATCCCAGCTATTCAGGAGGCTGGGACTACAGGCATGTGCCACCATGACTGGCTAATTTTTAAATTTTTTGTAGAGATGGGGTTTTACCATATTGTCCAGGCTCATCTTAAACTCCTAGGCTCACAAGTGATCTGCCCACCTTGGCCTCCCAAGGTGCTAGGATCACAGGTGTGAGCCACGGGTGCCCAGCTCCCTCATTTCTATTGATGTCAGAGAGATGCTCATAATTCTGGCCAGACATGCAAGTAAAAAACAGGTTAATATTTATTCACTCAGTAAGTATTTTTGAGCACTTTCTTTATGTCAATGAATATTTAAGAATGAATGCCCTGAGAGGCCATCAAGGCCAAACTTCTCATTTTATCAATAAGAAAATTGAGGCCCAGGAAATGAAGAGACTCTCCCAGAATCGCACAGCTCGCTGACTAAGCAGAGTTATCTAAGGACCTGGGTCTATATTTAGGTTAGGGCTCTATAGCAGGGGAAGAGGCTTCTAGGAAGTATAAGCATCCTAAGGAAATAAAACAAAACTTGAAAAAAAAGGGCAATGTTTTTAAGATAAACATATAAAATATAGCATGATGAGGTGCTTAGCAATCCTTTATGGCTTCCAAGAAATTACTACTGAGAACAGAAAAATAGAAGAACAATGTACAAGAAATATCAAAGGCAGGATTAACAATTTAGTTTCATCTCTGAGTAAAACACACTACATCCTCCAGGTGAACTGCTCATGAGATGTTTTAGATCAGAAGACTTTCCAATAGCCAGAACAAAACCCGGTGCTAAATTCTAGAAGTACATGAAGAGCCTGTTGCATTTATTAATCATCTTGGATCAGGTCCTATTCTGTGAAAGGAGGCTGATGTATTTCTGTTTGAGGCACTATATTTCATATTTTTATCTTACAATGTTGTAGAAAGAAACTTTTGATGGTTGGAGTCTAGTCTTGTGTCAAAGGCATGGCAAATAAAAGGTTTTTTAAAAATATGTTTATGGGGCCGGGCGTGGTGGCTCACGCCTGTAATCCCAGCACTTTGGGAGGCCAAGGCGGGCACATCACGAGGTCAGGGGTTCAAGACCAGCCTGGCCAACATGGTGAAACCCCATCTCTACTAAAAATACAAAAATTAGTCAGGCGTGGGTGGCGGGCGCCTGTAGTCCCAGCTACTTGGGAGGCTGAGGCAGGAGAATTGCTTGAACCCAGGAGGTGGAGGTTGCAGTGAGCCAAGATCGCACCACTGCACTCCAGCCTGGGTGACAGAGTAAGACTTCATCTCAAAAAAAAAAAAAATTTTTTTTGCTTATGGCTAGGCGTGGTTCTTCATGTCTAATGCACATTAGGTGGCCAAGGTAGGTGGATTGTTTGAGCCCAGGAGTTTGAGACTAGTCTGGGCAACATGATGAAATCTTGTCTCTACAAAAATTAAAAAAAAAAAAAATTAGCCAGGTGTGATGGTGCGTGCCTGTAGTTCCAGCTACTTGGGAGGCTGAGGTGGGAGGATCACTTGAGACCAGGGGGGTAGAGGTTGCAGTGAGGCGAGATTGCGCCACTGCACTCCAGCCTGGGTGACAGAGCGAGACTCTATTTTAAAAATATATACTTTTTTTTATGGCTGATTTGCAGTTTACCAATCGCTATGGCTTCAGCTAAGTGCATTATGAGACTTAGTCTCATGTAACTTAGACATAAATGAAATTAGTGAAGACTTTCGGAGGTAATGCATTATAGTTTTTCATTTTTACTTCATTTTTAGCTTGTCTTTTCCATCTAATCCTTCTACTAGAACACTCTCTGATGATTTATATTCATTTACCTTGAATTCAAGAAATTGTCAAACTGCCCTATGTTGCTATACTGAGACAAATATTCCCCAAAACTTTATTTGATTGAAGAGTGAGATAACTGTTAATAGTCATTCAAGAATAGCCCCCTTAACTCTCCAGTATTTTGATATCTGCTGTTAAGTTATTGGCATAGACAATTGGATAAATGCTCACTGTAATAAAGTCTTTGTTTTTTGTTTTTGTTTTTGAGATGGAGCCTCAGTCTGTTACCCAGGCTGGAGTGCAATGGCACAATCTTGGCTCACTGCAACCTCCGCCTCCTGGGTTCAAACGATTCTCCTGGCTCAGTCTCCTGAGTAGCTGGGATGACAGGCACGCATCACAATGCCCAGCTAATTTTTATATTTTTAGTAGAGATGAGGTTTCACCACATTGGCCAGGCTGGTCTCGAACACTTGACCTCAGGTGATTGGCCTCGGCCAATAAAGTGGCCTCAGCCTCCTAAAGTGCTGGGATTATAGGCGTGAGCCACTGCGCCCAGCCTCAGTCTTTGAAATAGGCTCAAAGAGAGTTCTTTGATCCTAGTGCAATTATTTGGATCTACAGAGTCCACTTACTATCTGCATTAGTAGTCGCTAAGATTTGGATTCTTTTTTTTTTTTCTTTCAGAGAGAAGGTCTTGCTCTGTTGCCCAGGCTGAAGTACAGTGGCACAATCATGGCTCATTGTAGCCTTTAACTCTTGGGCTCCAGCGATCCTCTTGCCTCAACCTCCCTAATAGCTGGGATTGTAGGCATGAGCCACTGCACCCAGCACTGGTTTGGATTTTATATGCTGAAAAGTTTAGTCCTACTGGATCACCATAGTAATAATCTATACTAATTTTCTATATAAGGGTTTAGTGAAAAGTATTTCTACAATACAAATTGTAGTTTAAATAAATAAAACTACATTTAAATGTAATTATAAATAGCCTGATGAAATAATGTATAGCATGAGGAAGCAGAAGGATCATGTCTTAAAGGTAAGAAGGCCTGGATTTGAGACCTAGATCTGCCACATACAAATAGATCTTATAAGTCTGGAGATCTCATTGGCATCTCTGTGATTTCTTATCTGATAAAAATGACAGTTATTATAGGACTTTGATTTCTTCACAACATTATTGTGAATATCAAATGAGCTGTTGTACATCAAAAAGCTTTTTAAATTGTAAAGTGCTATACAAAATCAGAAATACTGTAATAAAATATTTGTAAAAAACCAAAGTAATATTTCATTCTTTTTTTTTCAATTGAAGAGGTAGAGAATGACATTTTTTGGGGGTCTTAATTCATTTTATTAGATCTTTGCTATACAACTCAGCTTTCAGGTAACTATATTTATTGTCTGATCTGATTTTAATGAAACAGTATTGTTTATATTGTTTACGAGACCACGTGTAGGCTGGCCACAGTGTTTCATGCCTATAATCCCAGCACTTTGGGAGGCTGAGGCAGGAAGATGGCTTGAGCCTAGGAGTTGAAGATCAGACTGAGCAACATGGAGAGACCCCCTCTACTAAAGACAAAACAAAACAAAAAACAAAACAAAATGGGCATGGTGGCCTGCACCTGTAGTCCTCAGCTGCTTAGGAGGCTGAGGTGGGAGAATCGCTTGAGCCCAGGAGATTGAGGTTATAGTGAGCCATATTTGTGCCACTG
>NW_012120710.1:9247341-9260313 GCF_000951035.1 Colobus angolensis palliatus | reverse complement strand
GCCAGGATTTTTTTTTTTTCTAACTTCTTAATTTTTTTTTATAAAGACAGGGATCTCACTGTGTTGCCCAGGCTGGTCGCAAATTCCTGGACTCAAGCTATCCTCCCACCTCAGCCTCCCAAAGAGCTGGGATTACAGGTGTGAGCCACCCATGACTGGGTGATAACTCATCTTCGTTCTCAGCCTATCAGTTTTACATGTTCTCTTTATCAGTGATTCCACGCACACACATGCACACACATACATGCACTCACCACCTCCTACTGGAGCTCATGTTGAGATGTACAGGGGAGGGAGACCCTTGTAACACAGATTTGAAAAATGATTCAGACATGCATCTTGAAAACAAGGAGAGGCCAGGCACAGTGGCTCATTCCTATAATGCCAGCACTTTGGGAGGCTGAGGCAGGAGAATCACCTGAGCCCAGGAACTTGAGACCAGCCTAGGCAACATAGTGAGACCTTGTCTCTACAAAAATTTAAAAAGTTAGCTGGGTGCAATGGTGTGTGCCTGTAGTCCCAGCTACTCGGGAGGCTGAGGCGGGAGGATCATTTGAACCTGGAAGTCAAGGCTGCAGTGAGCTGTGACCAGGCCACTGCACTCCAGCCTGGGTAATGGAGTGAGAACATTTCTCAAAACACAAAACAAAACAAACAGGGAGAGTTTCAGTAAACAAAATAAGGTATTTGTGTGAAAAAAGATTCGGATACACATTTGAAAGGACAGTATTCTTTTGGAAGTAAAAAGGAATATGATTCTGAAGGAGTGAAACATGAAGGATATTTCTGTTGGTTGAGCTTGTAACTTTTGGACCATGTGGCACGGCGTTCTTTTGCTATGAGGGGCTGTATTCCCTCATCACTATACTTTTGCCACACATTGGCTCTAAGCTTCCTAGCAGGTGGTGTGAAAAGGGAAATGTGTCCACTTACACAATGTCCAAAGTCTAGGGAGGACGACAAACCAATTGCTTAGGAGAAGCAGGATGCTGGTACTGAGATAGGAATAAGGTGCCCCTGGGCCCAGTGGAGGGTTCCAGGGGAAGATGACAGAGCCGAGGGTGAAGAATGCCCTTGGTGACAGCCTTCCCATCACACCAATCCCAAGACAGTACACTGCTTCCAAGGAGACCAAGACCATGGGGGCTGCATGGCCCACTCTCTGCTGGCCTAGCTCTACCCCTGGAGATGTTTAGACTATCAAGACACAGACCCTATCTCTACAAAAACAGCAATAATAATAATTAGCAGGCGTGGTGGCACACACCTGTATTCCCAGCTAATTGGGAGGCTGAGGATCACTTCAGCCCCGGAGGTTAAGGCTGCAGTAACCCATGATCACACCACTGCACTCCAGCCTGAGTGACAGAGTGAGATCTTGTCAAAAAAAAAAAAAAAAAAAAAAGTGTGCCTATGTCCACCATTAAGAATTTTAACCAGCTTCTGTAATATGTTATGTGTTCAAGATAAAAAACAAAAACAAAACAAAACAAAAAACAACACCACATTAGGCTCAGACTTTCCACTTTACTAATAAAACGTATACTAAATATCTTCTGGGGAAAATCTAGAGAATGTCATTCTACCAAAAGGTAGTAACAGTCAAGTTGAAGTACAGAAAAACTTGAAGGAAAATGAAAAGAAAACAGACTTGAAAGATAATCAAAGAAAAGCCTCCAGGGGAGTCTTTTCTCCAGTCAAGAAGGATGTACTCAAAGCTTTTTAAAAGAGAGGAAAGAGCTATTAGAGTAATAAGAATAGTTGATATGAAAGAATATAAGAATGGTGTCAAGGGAGTGAGTCAGGCAAGGAAGATGAAGCACAAATGCACAAGTGTTCTTAAGGGAGAGAGAAATTGAAAAATGCGTACAAAAAGAAAGGTAATAAGCTAGGAAACTTCAGACATCCCTGTGGTTACACATTAAAAAGAGAGTTCTTTATGTCCATATCTATCTCAGCCACTAGACTTTTAGCTCCTTAAATCAAGGTGCCATATCTTATTCATTCTTACGTATCCTGCAGCAGCTAGCTCAGTTCCTCGCTCATGGAAGGTGCTCAATGGATGTTGAGTTAAACGTGAATAAAAGTCACCTGGACTGTAGCTTAAGGGCTAGCTGTAAAACAAAGTGAAAGGAACAAAGCAAAACAAATCTTAATAAATATGTAGTGGCTCATTTATTTATTCTACAAATTCTTAGGGAGCAGCATGTGCTAGGAAGGCTCTGTGGATAAAGCAATGAATCGTGTGTGTTAGGATTCTGTTTTTCTTTACAGAAATATAACCCTGATCTTCCAAATTTAGCATTATAAGAATTTTCAGATGATCAGGAGAAAGACCACTTGGTCCTCACTATTTTCCCTGGCTTTCCCTTGGCATTGGGATCTTTGAACTGACTGCCCTTAAGACAAACATACTAGGGGCAGGAGGGTTATGGCTAGCCCTTTTGGCATTCTGGCCCATGTATATACAAATGACCCTCTTCTTATTTCCTGCACTACAACTAAAATAGTTTATTTAAGTTTATTTAAGATTAGGGGATTTAAAAAATGGAAACAAACCTGAATAATTGCATGAATTTGGATAATCTGGGTTAAAACTATTCCTTGCTCTCAAAAGCTCATGTGCTACCCTGGAGGAGGAAAAAAAAACAAAACACACACACACACACAAAACAGATCTGATCTGTGCCCTTCCTTCTTAGCTCTCTGTTTGCTACTATGTGATGGATCAGGAGAGCCATTGTTAACAGCAATTACTTAACAGTATACTTCTAAACCTTCTGAATCCTTGATCTTTGGAGATAAAATTTCATCCCATATCATTTTTGAGCCCACTCTCTTAGTAAAATGTTCCTATCTGAGGTCTAGCCTCTTTCCTTGGCAATTCTCAACAAGAAAGACCTAGTTCTTCAGATAAGACTGTACTTTCAGATCTGAGGCTTTACTGTTATGAACCCTTCAGAATAATTGCTTCACAACACAATAAGATGAACATCCCTCCAAAAGATACACACATACAGTGACAGTATAGGTGGAAAAGTTAGCTCCCTACCATGAACACACTATTCCCTAATTTATTCTTTATATATATTTTAAAGACTTAAAAGTTGTTGATTATGTCTACATATCCCATTGAAGTCCATATGCATATCATACAGAAAGGCAAAAACATTTACGTACATAGGTCCAAAATTTGAAACGTGTCAGCTTCTACATGAAGAAGAGAAGTCATTCTTTTTTTTTTTTTTTTTTGAGACAGAGTCTTGTTCTGTCGCTCAGGCTGGAGTGCAGTGGCACGATCTCAGCTCACTGCAACCTCTGCCTCCCAGGTTCAAGCAATTCTCCTGCCTCAGCCTCCAGAGTAGCTGGGATTACAGGCGCCTACCACCAGTCCCAGCTAATTTTTGTATTTTTAGTAGAGGTGGGGTTTCACCATGTTGGTCAGGCTGGTCTTGAACTCCTGACCTCGTGATCCACCCGCCTTGGTCTCCCAAAGTGCTGGGATTACAGGCGTGAGCCACTGCGCCCGGCCAAAGCCATTCTTTTTAAATGTCTGCTATGTGTTGATATAATTTAACAACACTCACAAATATTATCTCCTTGGATCTTCAGAAGAACTCTGATTTAGGAATAATTATGCTTATTTTATGGGTGTAGAAAACAAAACACAAAGGGTCTAAGTGAATAAGTCTTCATATTTACTTATAATTATTGTGCTAAATTAGATTGAACTCAGCTTCATGAACTCAATGGACAGTTACTGTGAATTCACTATGTGTAAGTATTACAAAGTATCACAGAGTAAACAAAGTGGCATACATTCTCTGGCCTCAAATTACTTCCACTCTAGTAATGGAGAAGAAAAACACTCCACTAATGAGGAGATTGTTCATAACCAGTGAAATAATATTTTTAGATGGCAATAATGGGAGTCGAAGCAACCAGCTAGTAATTTAAAAAGTGAATGGCTGAGGAAGAAAAAAAGGCAATGAACATGTAACAGTATACTCCCTGGACATGTTGGTTCAAGTTAAAAATTCTTAAGCTCCTTTAAAAATGAAATTTGCTCAGTTATATTGAGTCATTCATTTAGAGACAGCCTTAGGGTAGGGACATTAATTGGAATCAAATTGTAGCAGATCCAAATCTAGCACAGATCTCTATGTTAAAAGGGGTTGAGGTGGGGGGTGGGGAGGAAGTGGGGAACAGCCTCATAGGTTTCCAGAAAAAAAAACTGTTCCAGAAAGATCAAAAAGGAAAGCCATTTACAAAGGGAAGCTACATCAGAAGGTAAGAAAAGTATGAACAGAAAGAGAACAGCTGCTTTCAGTAATAAAAACTACATTTGGCAATATATTGTAGTGGCTAAGCACATGGATTTAAACATCAAAAAGACCTGTTTGGATCCAGGCTCTCCTGAAGAAAGTTATTTGACATCTTTGAGCCTCAGGTTTCTCATTTGCCACTCCTACGACAGATCAACACATCTGTGTATCAGTCTGTTCTTGCAGCCATGAGATTCACATTAAAGCTACATGTAGATACAAGATAAAAAATTTGAACCTGTGTACATACAATTTTTTGCATCACGTGGAAACATATAATACTTTATATGGTGGTTATAAAGGTTAAAGAGGCAAATGTAAATAAAGTTTCTGGGGCATTGTGAGCTCGCAGTAAATTGTCCCTATTGAGATTATTCAGTGAGTTAAGGAGTTGTGCCCTTGAATTTAGTGAATAGTTGGTAATTCACTACTGTCACATTCAATAGAATGCTAGGCAATTTTTAAGATACATTCTACAATAGTGGTTCTTAACTCATGGGTAGGGGCATTTTGAGAGTTGGTAGGAAAGGTTTTTGGACATCCCAGTCACAGAGGTGGGAGTGAGGAAGTGACATTTGGAATGAGTAGGGATGCTAGCTGTCCTAGACTTCTCAGGAAAGTTCTACATATAAAGGATGCATTCTACATGATTTTCAAATGTCCCTCTAGACAAAAGGAAAAACCTGTTGATGATGATCTAGAACCAACTCCATTTTACTGATAATATAAAGAGCTTTATTTTTTTTTGAGATGGAGTTCCAGTCTTGCTGCTCAGGCTGGAGTGCAATGGCGCCACCTCAGCTCACTGCAACCTCTGCCTCCCGGGTTCAAGTGACTCTCCTGCCTCAGCCTCCCGAGTAGCTGGGATTATAGACATGCACCACCACGCCCGGCTAATTTTGTATTTTTAGAAGAGACAGGGTTTCTCCATGTTGGTCAGGATGGTCTCGAACTCTCGACCTCAGGTGATCCACCCATCTCGGCCTCCCACAGTGCTGGGATTACAGGCATGAGCCACCGCACCTGGCCAATATAAAGAGTTTTGAGAGTTTCTGAAATAACTGTAATATGGATTTTCTAGGAATGTAGCTATTATGCACATGGAGAAAACTATGTATGCACTTTGTTTTGCTTGGAATTTACCAAGTGTAGTTCACCATTTTAGAAGAATCACATCACTGCTTTGACAAATTAACACATCTGTATATCAGTTGGCTCTTGTAGCCATAAGATTTACATTAAAGCTACATATAGATACTAGCATCTAACTGCTATGCCTTCTAATGTAGTCAAGCCTGATAATTTCATATTATTCCATTATAAATATTTTGCTTTTAATTATCCTAAATATTATAGATAAGGCATTATAATGCTTTTCAAAATAAATTGTTTATGTACATAAAATATATTATCTATGGATTCCAGATGAGGGTAACAATGAAAGCATTACAAAATATTTGCTATTAAAAGGGAGTGTGGGGTCTGATGGGATTGAGAACTATACTCTAGGATTATACGTAATGACAATAAAATATATCAACAGTATTATCTATGATTTGACCCTCCCGCTTTTTTTTTTTTTTTTAAGACAGAGTCTCTGTCACTCAGGTTGGAGCGCAGTGGCATGATCTTGGCTCACTGCAACCTCTGCCTCCTGGGGTCAAGCGATTCTCTTGCCTCAGCCTCCCGAGTAGCTGGGATTACAGGCATGTGCCACGATGTTCAGCTAATGTTTATATTTTCAGTAGAGACAGGGTTTTGCCATGTTGCCCAGGCTGGTCTCAAACTCCTGACCTCAAGTGATCCGCCCACCCCTGCCTCTCAAAGTGCTGGGATTACAGGCATGAGCCATTGCGCCTGGCTCCATTTTTATAAATAAACAAAACCCACAAGAACTCACTCTTTTTTCCCCTCGTAACATTTTACAGAACTAGAGAAATAAGAGAGCCAGTAACCCAACTGAAGAGGCCTCTTATGTACACTATAATTCTGTAGCATTTTGATCTCAGGAATCAGATGGGAAATGAAAGGTAAGTTCTCATCCTGGCTTTATCACTTAAGCCACATAATTTAACTTTTATAGGTCTATTTTTTAAATCTGAAAAACTTGAGACAAGCTACATTATCAATATATAAGATTTCCAGCTTTGTTTCTATAATTCTAAAGCAAGGTTTCCTGATTGTAGGTAGAAGTAGCATTTCACAAAGCATTTTCCAAAGAACACTGGTATGATAGGACATTTACGGATATTAAGTAGAGCTCTAAGGTTAATATATTTGAGAAAACACTATTAAAGTTAAACATGTTTCTTTAGGTAAGATTTCTTAATTGTTTAACTTAAGAGTATCATGAGTTTTCAAGAGAAAAAAATGCAGTGTGTAGCATTTCCTATATTTATTTCAGCACAGAATCTCCCCTCTCCACGTACCCTGAGAATCTAATGGGAAATTGTGTTCTGCATAGCAGGTGTTGTGACACACTAATTTAAGATGATGTATGGTATTTTAAAAGTTTTTATTTTCAAAGGAGTCAATCTCCATGCTGACTTTTCAGGCATTATAACATGCAATGGGGAAAACAGTTTCACGTAGTGATTATCTTAAATCACATCATATGTTAGAATCGTAACTAATCTTTGTTAGTTCTGTTTAGCATAAAGAACTGAAAAGGTTAACCAGAGAACACAAATTAAAATGTATGATGAGCGTGAGTCATTTTAGAACCAAAGAATGAAAGAGAGGCTCTATCTTCACATCAAAAGATTTGCTCTATTTCATAAATTCTGTAAAAAAATAAAGTTTGGTTGGCCCATTCAGTTAAAACAGTTAAATCTAAAAGTTGCTTATTTTAAAAAAAGCACAAGTTATAGAAAGAATGTACTATTATATACGGAAGATAAATAGGAAGAAGTTAGAAGATTTGAGATGTTAAAAATATTGTTCTTTCCTAGCTATTTTTGGGATTGGAACACCAATATAGACAAGCTAAATAAAAAAGTAGAATGTAATTCTGGAAAGAACACGAATAACAAGATTATTCCTGTTGCAGAAAAGCATAATTCTTTTAACTAATGATTATTTTAAAGGTCAGCTGGTGGAAGTTTACTGAATTTGTTTTGTGTGGGTGTATCAGCAGTTGGTATTAGTTTAAAACAAAAACAAAGTTTAATGCTTGACATTTAAAGAGTTATTCCAGATTATATAAATCTCAAATTTCAAAAAATAAATTATTTAGTGGGTGGAATATCTGTTGTAAAATTTTAACATCTAGTTTATTTTCCCTGCCATACAGTATGTTTCTATGCCACGGTTTTCAGCACAAGATGGTGTATGAAAACTAATTTTAGGCCGGGCACAGTGGCTCACGCCTATAATCCCAGCACTTCGGGAGGCCAAGATGGGCAGATCACTTGAGGTCAGGAGTTCAAGACCAGCCTGGCCAACATAGCGAAACCTCGTCTCTACTAAAAATACAAAAATTAGTCGGGCATGATGGTGTGCACCTGTAATCCTAGCTACTGGGTAGGCTGAGGCTGGAGAATCGCTAGAACCTGGGAGAAGGAGGTTGTAGGGAGCCAAGATTGAGCCACTGCACTCCAGTCTGGGTGACAGAGCACTTCATGAAAAAGGATGGGAGTAAGTGCTTGAAGGATGTGCTTGATGGTGCAGAAAAGGAAAGTTGAGAAGTGAATAATGTGAACAAAGTTACGGAGTTGGAAAGTCAGGGCATGTATTGTGAACAAGTTTGGATGAAACCTAGTGTGAATGTTTGAGTCCAGATTATAAAGATCCTTGAAAGAAAGGCAGTGGGGAGGCTTTGTTAGTTATCATATGCTTACAAACACAGGTACAAGCAAAATAAACACAATCCTAAACTTTCAATGCTATCTTGGATAGGAAAAAGAACCCCTGTTAAGAGGAGACTTTAAAACAAATTATAAAAGGTCAGGGAATTCTTCTACTTGATAACTCAGAATTTAAATACTGATGTTCTTTTGAATATTAAAAACAAACTTTCAGATAGAGAAACAGAGAGAAAGAGAGGGAAATTATCATCAGTTTCTAAAAACAGACCATGAATGTTTTGTTCAAAGTGTCTTGCTTTAATTCAGATAAACATAATTGTAAGATTGCTTTGCTAGAGTTAAAACTCTTAGTTATGAAACTCAACAGAATGCTTTAACTATTTCTTTGGACTCATCAACCATTAGACGTTGAAGTGATGAATCATTATCTGTGCTGCACTTAGACTGAGGCTATCCAGTAGTTTATTTATGGTGGCAGTGTATCTCACTGAAACACTATGCTTTCCAGCTTCCCTTTCAGCTACTCATGTTCTTTCATTGCTTCTGGACAGTGAAATCTAAGCAAGTATTTTTTGGGTGAGCCTTCCAGGAAAGTATTTAGGGGTGGGGTTAATTTTTGTTCTGCCAAGAAAATGAGTGGGATAGCTGGAACCATGATAGCCATGGTATCTCTGTTAATGTTTTTGGTGACTTTTAACAGAACAGGAAGAATCCCCCATCTTTGCATATGAGTTAGAAAAATTTCCTCCTCTGTCTAGAAGGAATCCCTCAGAATATACAGCCCCCATTCACTTCTTGGTCAGGTGTCTTCACAGTAAATAAACTACACAACTGTATGGGGTGGCCTGGACAGCCATATTGGGCTATGAAGCAGGAAAGGAAGCCATGCTCTAAAGATAGTAAACCCAAGGAGAAAAGCAGCCTGGCCCTTGCTGACCATGGATGTGCCATATCAGCCCTGCATTGACTACTTCCAGACTTCCTTCATGTGGGAGAAAAATAACATTTATTTTGTTACTGTTATTTCTGATTTCTTTTACTAGGAGCTAATTGCTAGTAAAGTTAAGACTACGTGGTATGATTTGAGAATTGCTATCATTAATTAATTAAACAATTGTTCCTTAAGAATTCTGTATCAGAAATTCTATGATGTACTAGGGATAAAGACAGAATTTGCAATCTAGGATGTGAAAGACAGATGTGTACACACACAGGTAATTATAGCATAATGCCATATGCTTGTTCAGTCTGCATATTGGATACAGACATCTGGGCAAAAGGTTAGTGGGGACTGTGCTTTGATAGACTGCATGCACCCAGAGGGAAACATATCCTAATTCATCTCCACAAATGGGGTACCTCTTTTTAAAAATGCTTCAACCAATAATAATGCTTTATTATCATTTAGTTCAGTGATTACCAAACTTATTTTAGCAGCCATTATCCTTCTTTGAAAGAATAATAACACAGAAACACAACTTATTAGTTCAGATGTTTTGGAGAGATCTAACTCAAGTTAGATGAGATATAAAAGAAAATTTGCTGGTTAATTTAACCACACTTACTGTAAGAGAGTTAGGCACAGCCTGTTAAGGGAGTACATAGCAGGGCTTTTAGAAAAAGCTTCACAGAGGCAGTGATGCTTGAGATGAATCTTGAAGGATGATTTTAAGAAAAGGACAAAATGGGAAATAGCATACTATGCTGAGGAAAGACACTATACTTTGCATGTGCAAAGATATCTAAAAGGGCACATCCTGTTTAAGAAGTGACAGGTGATTCATTAAAGGCAAGGGTGAGAGAGAGAAGCTGGTGGTTAAATGGCTGCAGGTGGTGTGGTAAGAGAGGGGCAAATAATTAAGGAACATACATGCTTGTGAAGTTAGGCTTTATTTTATAAATTATGTAAAGTCATTTAAAGAGCAGAGTAATTAATATGAACAGGATATGTTTTAGGAGGACGTTGGGATTATACTTAGGATATGAAAACAATAGACAAAATGCAAAAAGCTCAGGCAAGAGGTGACAGGCTCACTTATAACTCTGGAGTGCATTAGGATGAAGGGGCTAGATTAATGAAAATATTTAGTAGGCAGAATTGGTAGATCTTGGTGAGGCTGGGAGAGAAAAGTTAAGGATTACTCCTAGGATTCTGCATTAGGTGACTATTCATATGATTACATTATTTTTAGCATGATAGTACCATTTTTAAGAAGAGAGGGGCATGCGAGACCAAGAATCAATTTTGGGGGAAAGACAATGAACTCAGTTTTAGACATATATATATCTTGCAATGTGTGTAGCTTGTGTAGGTGGAGATATCCAGGAGGAAATTGACAATATAGATCTAAATGTGTGATGAGAACTTTGGATAGAAGATGTACATTTGGGAGTCATAAGCATAAAGATGGGATTTAAGACTTGTAGATGTGACCATCTAAGATTTGAAGAGTTTGTTTGGGTCCAATATGAAAAACGGGCTCAAAGTTTGAGAGGCTCAAAGAGGAAAAGGGATCCATTATGGCCTCCATGCCACCAAGTATCTTCCCACTATGTAGTTGGTGTCTGAAACTGCCATTGTTTTGATTTATTCTTTTAGGTTAAGGTTTATTTCTAAATAATTACCTTGTAAAAATACCTTTGGGAGGAATTAAACAGAGAAGCTTAATAAAGAGAACAAGTGAACTAGGTATCCAGAGACCAGTTTCTTTTTTTTTTTTTTTTTGAGACGGAGTCTCGCTCTGTCACCCAGGCTAGAGTGCAGCGGCACGATCTTGGCTCACTGCAAGCTCTGCCTCCCGCGTTCACGCCATTCTCCTGCCTCAGCCTCCCAAGTAGCTGGGACTACAGGTGCCCACCACCACGCCCGGCTAATTTTTGTATTTTTAGTAGAGACGGGGTTTCACCGTGTTAGCCGGGATGATCAGAGACCAGTTTCTAACACTGACTGCCTGGGTGATGTTCATTCAGCAAGTCATTTTGCCTCAGATTCCTCATGTGGAAAATGCAGAAGTAGGACCAAGTGATCTTCAATGTTTGGTAGACTACAATTCCACCAATCATAACGACTTAGTTTAGTTCAGTGATTTTCAAACTTATTGGGCAACAATAAGTTTGAAAGAACTTTTTGAAAGTTTGAAAGTTCTTTCTTTGAAAGAACTCTCAAGCAGAAACACAATGTATTCAGATGCTTTGGTTGCAGAGGTCTAACTCCAGTTAGTTTGGATGTAGAAGAGAATTTACCAATTAATTTAGCTACATTATGTGAAAAGGCACAGCTGGGACCTCAGGGATCACCAGAACCTGAGACTGGTGCACTGACAGGAATTGTTCTCTACATTTCTCATTTGAGTGGTGGCTTCATTCTACACAAGGCCATTGACCATTCTGACTTCCTTCTGGGCTCTACTGCTATGGTGGAATAGCCCTTCTCCCCTTAGTTCCACATGAAAATATCCTGGGGAAGAACTCTGCTTGCTTTAACTTGAGTTCTATGTCCACCATTGTAGCCAAGAAGTTGGGGGATTCTTTGAGTTGCAGCTGCACTAGAATTACCATTCATGGTGCAGGTAGAAATAGTTTCCCCAAAGACAAAGAGCATTGTTCAAAGAAAAAGGTTACTGGGGAGACAAATAGATGGTCAATATGTTAACAGATAAAACATAGGCTTTCTCTCTCAGGACCCATCTACCTGGTTCCTTTCGTGTACTCTAGGTGGCTTCTGAAACATACCTTTGAAAACCCCAAGAGGATGCTTGGAGTACAGCTTTAAAATAGTTATCCCTCAGTATCCCTGGGGGATAGTTTCTGGACCCCCTCATACCAAAATCCATGGATCCGTAAGTCCCTTATATAAAATGGCATTTATTTGCATATAACCTATGCATATCCTTCCATATACTTTAAATCATCTTTAGATTACTTGTAATACCTAATATAATATAAATGTTATGTGAATAGTTGTTATACTTTATTGTTTATGGGGTAATGACAAGAAATAAATATCTATACATGTTCAGTAGAGACATAACCACCCACTTCTTTTTCAGAGTATTTTTGATCCTACGTTGGTTGAAACCAAAATTATGGAATCCACGAATGTGGAAGCCACTGATATAAAGGGCTGATTGTAATCGATTTTATTAACTGGAAAGTATGCCAGTCACCTCCAAGGCCTACACAAATTGAAGCACTGGATATTTATTGGTGGTGGTGGTGCTTGCCTAGTAAAACAATTTTGGGAATATAGGAGTGTGGTGTTAACTGGTGGGGTTGAGGTGGAGATTCTAAGTATTCAGGATCAAGGGACTTGAGCTGGGAAGTGTAGAAAGGGGAGGTAGGACACCTGCCTTCAAAGTTCAAAGATGAACTCTGCTTACTTTATCATTTTATGGAGAACTGATGGATCACATGGCACACTATTAATCACGGTTCGTGAAAATGTTCATCTTTGGCTAAGATAGTAGGAATGATCCTTGGTGTCATCCATAGCCATTCCAGAGAAAGGAACAAGTAGGAGATTCATGGAAAGAGAGTTGATGAACCCAGAAAGGGGCAGAGGCAATGAGAAAAGTCACGTGTCTTGGACGAGTATACCCATAGTAGATGGTAAGAAATATAAGAATAAGTGGGAGATGGAAGAGGGAGAGAGAAAGAGAGAGGGAGAGAGGGAGGGGAATAAATACGTACAAGATAGGAAGATGGGGAAGACTGTAGTTCAGTAAAAGGTAGACTATGTCACTGAAATATAGTTTGGAGGCCCTGTCAGGAGGTCCAGGAAGTAAAAATCCATGATTATCTTGATTAATACTTGCTTTAAAGTTATTTCATTAATAAATATG
>NW_012120710.1:9243052-9246186 GCF_000951035.1 Colobus angolensis palliatus | reverse complement strand
AACCTCCTCCTCCAGGGTTCCAGCAATTCTCCTGCCTCAGCCTCCTGTGTAGCTGGGATTACAGGTGCCTGCCACCACGCCTGGCTAATTTCTGTATTTTTAGTAGCGATGAGTTTTCAGGCTGGACTTGAACTCCTCACCTCAAGTGATGAGCTTGCCTTGGCCTCCCAAAATGTTGGTATTACAGGAGTGAGACACCGCACCCAGCTATTTTCTTATTGCATTATTTCTAACCTTAAATACTGCAATATCTGATAAACATGAAAAATTCTCAGAAATGAGATATCAAAAGCAGGTTACTTTCTGTAGCAAACTTTGATCCACTATAAAACTGCTTCTTTACAATGGCTAAAGTGCTACTCACTTGTTGTCATTTCTGGGGTGTCTTTTGAAGTGGAATCTTACACTTTTTTTTTTTTTTGAGACAGAGTTTCACTCTTGTTGCCCAGGCTGGAGTACAATGGCACGATCTCGGGCTCACTGCAAACTCCGCCTCCCAGGTTCAAGTGATTCTCTGGCCTCAGCCTCCTGAGTAGCTGGGATTACAGGCGTGGGCCACCACACCCGGCTAATTTTGTACTTTTAGTAGAGATGGGGTTTCACAATGTTGGTCAGGCTGGTCTCAAACTCCCGACCTCAGGTGATCCACCACCCGCCTGGGCCTCTCAAAGTGCTGGGATTACAGGCCTGAGCCACTGCACCCGGCCTGTTTGTTTTTTAATCTCACTGAAGACAATTTCTTGGCGTTTGTATAGTGCCAACTATCTGAAAACTTATTTCTCCAATGTCATTCTAATTGCAAATGAGAAAAACAGCAATCTATTTTTCTGATAATATAGTTAATATATAAAAGTATTCCTTTCATTTTTAGTGAGTCAATCAATTTGATATCGTATAAAGAGGACATCTTTGAAAGTAAATACTAAACTTAACCTGCATTAAAATAAATGATCCTATGACAACATCCACTGTCCACCATTAACTCTGAAAGTTACAATTACCCCTCCCTGCCATGGATTGTGATGCATTTACTACTTAAAATTTAGAGGCCAACAAAGAACATTCCATATATAAAGTTGACCTTCAGGACCACCAAAATCCACCATTTATTAGTGCTTAACATTCACAATGGCCCTGTCATTTTTCCCCACTACTGTCACTACTGCTAGGCAGCCTGTGAGAGTGGGCAGATGTCATATGGCTCACGTGTAAATGCCAGTGCTGTCAGTCCATCCTCCTAGACATTGTTGTGAATATTAATTTTGTGTCATCTCTCATACTTTCATTTCTGGTTTGTTCTGTGAGAATTTCCTGTTTATGTGTCAGCTTCCCCTATAATGATTGTGAGTTACTTAAAAAAAGGGACTATATATGCTTGGCTGTGTGTCTCTAATGCTAAACATAGCGTCTGGAACACAATATGCCCTCCATATGTGTTTGTTTATTGTATATGAATGAAAATTCATTGAATACTCATAGAAAATTTATCGTTAAAGATGCTTAAATCTGTGAGGCTATCACATTATCTGATTTGTATTTTTTCAGGTATTTATTTTCCTCTTTCTTTCCATATTTGGTAGTATTTCTCCTTGGGAGAGAGGGTTTGTGTGCCAAGGAGAAATACTGTGGCAAGATGCCATTGAGGCAGGTCCACTATTTGGACTCCTGAAGTGACTTGCTTGGCTTTCCTGCTTACAAAGTCAAAGATAATTATTCATTTTATGTCAGCCTAGACTCTCAGATAGTTGAGAAAGAGTGAGACTTCTTCCAGGCTTAAGGACGTTTTGACATGTTTTACAGAAGATGGTGTGGGGCTGGTGTTGCTAGGGAGGGAAATGGAAAATTAACATAGGTAGAAAAGAAAGTAGTCTGTGGTCTTGTGAACTGAGGAGCTTTTTTACTCATTCATTCACCCTTCCTGGTGCCAAGATGAAAGTGGTGCAATAGTTCTGCAATTGTGAACTCTTGTAACAGCTGTTCAGTTTTAGCTAAATGATGATTTGCATTTTTACCGCACCTTTTCCCCCAAGAGAGGAAGGCATTTTACATTCAGTAATAAGGCCTAAGATGAATTGCAACCAACGCAACGTGCTTAGTGTGCTAAACACTCCTGTGGGGGGAAAAATACTGAACATTGCTAATAATATACCCTTGACCAACACTGGTAAATACACGGGTCCGGGCATGCATTGAGAAAGAGATTAAAATTGTGCAAAACTGCAACAGCAGTACTCTGCCTCTAGAGCCGGTGTAATTTGCTTTTCGGACTGCTGGCGGTTAAAAGCTGAAGCCAGCCCACAAAACAAAAACAAATCCCAGAAACTTAAAAGTATCAGAGCCACGTTCACCAAGTAAACACTACTATTTCTAGTTTACATTAGGATGTTTTCATTCTGTAGATGGAGGGATAAACTACCAAACAACAAACTAAAGTCTACAACAAGAAGGGAGAATTAGAAAATAGGACCGGGTTATCGCTAAGCGTCACAGGTTCTTTTATTTACCTTTTACGATACAACTTACAGATGTTACACGTTTTCAAAAAAAAATCGACCGAAGACGTCAGGAAACATTTCCTTCGGTCCCTTCACCTCACCTGGCGTCTCCGCCACCTAGACCTACGCTCCGCTTCGCCGTCAGGTCGCCTCGGACGAGTAGGGTGCAGTAAACAGCGCCCACACAAGAACCCGGGGTGAGGCGGTTTTCCGTCTCTTCCGCCAAGGCTCTGTGGATGTGGGTTTTTGAAACCCTGCCACTCTTCTCAGCTCTGCTCCTCGCTCAAACCAGGCAAAGACAGTGAGAAAACAGCCAGGGCAAAAGAGAAAACCAACAAGAAGCACCGGCCTCCGCGCGCGCACCGCGACAAAACGCGGCGCACGGTAGGCGGGGCCAAGGCGCGGCGTAGAAGCTCCGCCCCGTCATCGCCCCGCCTCCTTCCCCTCACCCCAACCCTCCGTGCCGTGGAGTGACTGACTCCCGCCAGCCCCTCCACGTCAATCAACCCTTCTCCTTCTCGCACTCTCTGCACCTTGTTATTAATCTCAATACCGATATCGCCCGGACGTCTCTCCCCCGGCCCTCGGGGGTGTGAACGTGTGTGAGCGGAAGCGAAGGCACCGAAAGCTGGCGTCTCT
>NW_012120710.1:9235378-9235742 GCF_000951035.1 Colobus angolensis palliatus | reverse complement strand
TTTGTGTTTGCGTCTGCGGCCGCGGCTCTGGAGGGGAAGCATCTGTGGGGGCCTGGTGCGCGCGCGCGCGCGTGTTTGTGTGTGTGTTTCCCCTGCCGCGGGGAAATGGCTGCTGTTGCTTCTTCTGGGCCAGAGGAAGAGAATGAGGTAGAGTGTTCTTGTGCCTCCGAGTAGGATCGAGAGTGTTGGGAAGAGGAGCGCTTCCCCGGGGAAATGAGGTGGGAGAGGGACAAATGTGCGTGTGGGTGTGCGAGTTGGGACTTTGGCGGGTGGGGAGGCGGCCCGAGGACCCACGGCGAGTGGGTGTGTGTCGGGTGACTGGAGGGGGCGGCGGGGCTGACCCGCGTCTCTTCAGAGGCGGGCG
>NW_012120710.1:9220746-9234973 GCF_000951035.1 Colobus angolensis palliatus | reverse complement strand
GGGTCGGAGGCGGGACTCGCCGATTGCCGTCGCCGTGGCCGCCTGCGCGTCTCCTGAGAGGCGAAGGCTTATTTTGGCGTTCCAACTGCAAGCCTTCGCCCGGCCGGCTGTGGGACCCCAGGGAAAGTGAATCAGAACAGTTGGGAATCCGCGGTGTCGTGTTCCCTTCTTTTCATCCCTCCCCTAAGGCTGTGTGGAGGGACTGAGTAAATATTTTGGATTTTTGTTGCAAATACTTTGCCGTTGGTAAGATTTTTTTTTTTTTTTTTAATTAGACAAACATTTTCTTGGAAGGGCTGAGGAAGAAAGGGAAACTGGTTTCCCTGGCCGGTGGTAGTGGTGGGATTGGATGGATTTTGTGCATTTGAAATTGTTTTATCCTGCCTCCTAGGGGGAGAGGCGTGTACGCGCCGCCGAGCTGAGGAGCTGGGTGAGGAAGAGGAAGTTACTGGAGCTGTCATCCTCCTTAACTCGGCCGGCTATTGAGCTTACACTGTTTAGGTGGATTGTGTTCAGGGAGTTTAGCTGAGCCGTTTGTACACATTGGAAGCACAGTGTTACATTTTACCATATTGCCTCTAGTTATCTTGTCAATCAAGATAGGCTCAACAAACACCTTTTCCTCAGTTTCCAAAAACTAGATGAAGCAGCCTCTGTTGTCTACTCAGCATGTGCTGCTGGAAAGCTATTCTGAGAATAGTCTAAGCAAAACTCAATTGTAAAGATAAACCTGCTGCCAGTAGGTGTACAGTACATTTCAGAACCAAATACAAATGGCATTTGGATAATTATTTGCTAATGTGCTTTTCTACTCCAGCCTTATTACATTTGTATGTAAGTGGATCATTTAGCTAGAACCCTACTATGGATAAAATCATAATGCAGATTCGATCCTTGTAGGTCGTACTCTTGTGTCACGGCCAGAGATTGCTCTTTGCACCTGGTCTCACAAAGAAATAGTGTATGTTGTTCACGGGGAAGTGGAGGGAAGAGAAGGAGGGGCGAAGAGCTGTTCTCTATTACCACTACTGGAAAAATAATTTAACATATGCAGTTAGTGGGAAAATGACTTGTTTTACAGACTTCCCAGTTAGCATCCCAGCTGTGTGATTTTTCTTAGCTGTTTGACCTTAGGCAACATATCTAGTATCTATAAACCAGAGTTTTATCAGTCACAGAGAGCTAATACCTTTATAGTAAGGTCGTTTTGAGAATAGAATGAGAAAACATATGTTTGGCATATAGTAGATGCTTAGTTAAATTTTAGTTCTGCCTCCTGCAGCCCTGACTATGGGCATTGAGCCTTTGCAAGCACAAATATGATTAATTATTTAGAGCAATATTATGTAACTATAACATAAAAAAGACAATGGAATATTTCAGAGCCCTTCAGTGTACAAAAGGTATATATATATAAACGACTTTAATGTGTATGAGAAGTCATTTTTCTAATAATAAAAATGGTCATTAAAATAGCCTAGTCATTTATAAAAATAGTTATACTTAATATTTTTTTCATATTTTCAAATAGACTCTCTCTCAGTTTCATTATTCTTTATGATTTTTGTTTTGTAGCCCTGGAAAAAAATTTGCAACCTCTATATAGCACATATATGTTTCAATACAGTTAAATATTAAAAAGGATCAAGGAACCAAAATTTATATAGATCCCCAAAGTTTAAATACTGCAAAAAATGCTAGCTCATGTTGACTGATTTTGATAAACAAAACCTCTTAGAATATTTCTCTGAACGTAAGGTAAAATCCTCTGTCAACTTAACTTTCAGTAACTTTCCATTTTTATTATTTTTTCTGGAGTAGGAAATGTGTTCTTAAGTTTTAACTGTGCTGTGTGGAAAAAATAATATCATGGAAAGGTATGAAATTTAAGGTAAAGATAACAGAAAAGTTAATATATTGATTTTTTTTTTTGTTTTGGGTAAAGACAGAACAAAGAGAATGTGGGAGTTTGGTTTAAATTTGTCATGGCCGTATTTACAAATGCCAGGTTTCCCAGTAGGACTTACGTAATTTATTTGTATCAATAAATGATAAGCTGTAAAAAATCTTATTTTCTAAGATTCAAACTAAAATTTCAACACATTCAGTATAACTTTTATGCATTTTTTTAATATAAAAATTTCTGTGAAGATAAGAGTCACAGGATGGGGGGGAAGCTCTCATCATTGAGGGGCTTGAATTTTTATAAATAACTAGGGGCAACTATTAGAATGCAAAATATGATTTTCTTAAAGTGTGTGTGGAGTGTGTATTTACATTGAACAGAATATTCTGCCATATGGTTATATTTAAAAGAATAATTCTTACCTTAAAACTATAAATGATACTTTTTAATACCTTAGAAACAATGAAATAGAAATGAATTTGCTCTTATTAGTATTTGATAAAGTAATTTTCATTGGACTTTATTAATTATTTTCAAAGACTTCATAATTTTTTTTTAAATTGGAAGAATTGGTGAGAACGTTTCTCTGTAGTAATCATGAAAACAGATGATATTGAACTGTAAAGATATTTGGATATGAAGTGGAAGTACTAAGGCTGTTTAAACTAAGGGAATTATGTTACAGCAAAATCAAGGTGGAAACTTGTTTAGATTTTAAAATTTAATGTTACTTAAATAGGTTTTTAAGCAATCTTTCCAAAATATCTGTTATTAATGTCTTTAATTAGGGAGAATTGGAGTACTTAGGAATTTCTGTGTGTATTACTTTGGGTAATGCTAATTAGAGTAATAAATACATTCCAAAATTTCAGAGAAGTTTACTTGCTTTCATGACAGTTCAGTGCAGATGTTTACTTGCTTTCATGACAGTTTACTTGCTTTCATGACAGTTTACTTGCTTTCATGACAGTTCCAGTGCAGGTGCTCCTGGTTAGCAGATTTCTTGTGGCTTTCCTCTATGTTGTAGTTTAGGAACTCATACAACTTACATCTTGTGACTCCACCATTTCTTAGGGCCTTGGAGTCCTCCTTATTACCTGAAGACCATTTCTTAAGAAACTCCAGACTTAAATGACAAACATTCCTCCAAATTTTATTAGCAAGATTTGTCACAGAGTCTTATTTGAATGCAAGGGGAGTGGGAAATGTCCCTGGCTGGTGGAAAGCTTGGCCATCTCTGCTACAAGGGGCATTTCATGGTGTTATTGTAGATGTTAGCATATATTTATGAAATTACATCCAAAAGGTGAATTATAATAGTTAAGAATTGCTTTCCATCTTATAAGAGTAACATTGTGTGGAGTGGAGAGTGGTGGGGAGAGGAGAAAGGAGAGAAGAGTCACAGGAGTGGGAGGGTGAAGCTCTCATCATTGAGGGGCTTAAATGACAAGTGAGTTTCTGTAGCTATTTAAAGATACACATTTTTCAGAGAGCATTACAGTTGGATCCTGTAACCTTTAGTGGGTCTCTCCTGTACTATCCAGTTATTGATTGTCATTGTGCTTTAATGAGTTCTGTCAATTTGAGTTATTTCTCTTTGTATTTTGAAATCAGTTCAGATCAATAGGACAAAACTCTGAATTTCAGTTTCTGGGTATAGTTTCATAGAAAACACATTTTTTGAATTTTCTTCCTCTGTTATTGGGATAGATGATGATTATTACTTTTACTTTGAGGGAAATCTCATTTAGGTGGACCTTACCATATTCTCTTGTTTGTTGCTGCAGTTTTTATAATTCTAAAGTTATTAAAGTTAATACATATGAGCCTTAACCCAGAAAGAACAATAAATTCATCAAGTAAACAAAAGAGGCTTAATTGTTAATTTGTGCTCATGCTTCATGATGAAAATACTACAACTTTCTTTTACTAACTGCACTGACACTGGGTCTCCAATACAGTAAATGGTATTTTATCACTGAACAACTTTAATTTTGATTGAATCACAATTTATTCTATCATTGCCCAGGGTTATTATAATGTGAAACCTCAGTTCTATGTCACCTTTACTTATTTTTTGTTCTAACAGTTTGGTTAGGGATCTTTGGGGAGATATATGTAATCTCTTCATTTCCCAAAAGGAAGATTTTGGAGTAGTCTGGTTAACTTCTCCATGGTAAATACTTCTCTAATATCTTGCATCTTGAAAATTGAAAACCTAATCTGAGGACCCACTCTGTACCCATTATTGTACCCAGTTCTAAAGAGAAGTATGAAAGATGTAGAAGAGACTCTTGCAAGGCTTATAGTTTGTGAGTAAGGGAGATAAAGCATATAATTTAGTTATTTCAAAACAAACGAACTAGTACAAGTCAATGTGATATAAACTATAGACATTCTGAGACATAAAATGGAATGTCAGTTGGGTCAGGAATTACTTAAACACTTGCTTTCTTTTGGGCACCTTTTATGAGGTATAATTTGGATAGCTTAGAAGTAATGCATTTAAAGTGTACAACTCAACAGTTTTTAGTGTATTCACAATTGTGCAACCATCACTATAGTTACTTCTAGAACATTTTCATTACCTAAAATATAAATCCTGTATCTTTCAAGAGTCACCGTTCATTCTCTTATGCCCCTAGTTCTGGGCAATTACTGCTTCCTTTCTCTGTAGATTTGGTCAGTTTTTGGACACTTTGTACAAATGCAATCTTAACATATGGTCTTCTATGATAAGCATCTTTCACTTACCATGTTTTCATGGTTGATCCGTATCATAGCAAGTACTTTATTCTTGTAGTAGGTGAATAGTATGTCAGCGTAAGAATACACCACATTTATCTATTCATGAGCTGATGGACATTCACTTTTTGGCTATTATAAATCATGCCTCTGTGAGCATTCATGTACAAGTTCTTAGTATGTATGTATGTTTTGAATTCTTTTGGATATGTACCTGAGAGTGGAATTGCTGAAACATATACCACTTTGTGTTTAAACTTTGGAGGAACTTGTAGACAGTTTTCCAAAGCAGTCGTAGTATTTTACATTTCCACCAGCAGTGTATGAGAGCTCTAATTTATCCACTTTGTGCCAACAATTGTTATTATCTCCTTTTTTCATCATAGCTCTCCTATCGGGTGTGATTTGATCCTGGTTTTGATTTGCATTTCCCTGATGGCTAATGATGCTTTTTATGTGCTATTGGCCGTTTGTATATCCTCTTTGGAGAGAAGTGTGTGAAAAGACCCAAATTCTTTGCCCATTTTTATAACGAGTTTTTTTTTCTAAATTACTGAGTTGTAAGAGTCTTTTATATACTCTAGATGTGTCCCTTATATATGATTTGCAAGTATTTTCCTCCATTTTCATTTTCCTGATAGTGTCATTTGAGGCACAAACGTTTTCAGCTTGATGAAGTGAAATTATTGTTGTTATTTTGCTGAGCTTTTCGTGTCATATCTAAGAAGTCATTGCCTAATCTAAGGCCACAGAGATTTACTTCTGTGTTTTGTCCTGAGAGTTTTATAGTCTTAACTCTTACATTTAGATCTTTGATCCATTTTGAGTTAATTTCTGTACATGATCTGTTATAGAGGTCTAATATTTCTTTGCATGTGGATACTCAGTTGCCCCAGTACCATTTATTGAAAACATTATTCTTTCTCCATTGAATTGTGTCATCACCCCTGTCCAAAATTAACTGTGTGAGAGTTTATTTCTGGACTTTTAATTCTATTTCATTGATTTATATGTTTATCCTTACACTAATATGGTCTTGACTACTGTAGCTTTGTAATTGAGAGGTCTGAGTCCTCAAACCTCTCAAACTTTTTCCTTTTTTTCTTTTTCAAGATTGTTTTGGCTATTTGAACCTCTTGTATTTCCATATCAATTATAGGATCAGCTTGTCAGTTTCTGCAAAGAAGTCAGCTGGAATTTTGATGGGGATTGTGTTAAATCTGTGCATCAATTTTGGGACCACTGCCATCTCAATGTTAGGGCTTCCTGTCCATGAACATGGGATGTTTTTCTATTTATTTAGATCTTCTTTGTCAACAGTGTTTCATAGTTTTCAGAATATAAGTTTCATACTTCTGTCACTGCATTTCTTCCCAAATGTTTTATTCTTCCAGATATTGTAAATGGAATTAAAAAAATTGGGGGATTTTTTGCATGGCAAGTGTGTAAAAATACACTTGATTTATGTTTGTTGATCTCATATCCTGCAACCTTGCTGAATTTCTTTGTTCCAATAGTTTTTTTTTTTTTTTTTTTTTTTGAGACGGAGTCTCACTCTGTCACCCAGGCTGGAGTGCAATGGCATGTTCTTGGCTCACTACAACCTCTGCCTCCCGGGTTCAAGTGATTCTCCTGCCTCAGCCTCCCAAGCAGCTAGGATTACAGGCGCCCACCACCATGCCTGGCTAATTTTTGTATTTTTAGTAGAGATGGGGTTTCACTGTCTTGGCCAGGCTGGTCTTGAACTGCTGACCTCGTGATCCACCAGCCTCGGCCTCCTAAAGTGCTGGGATTACAGGTGTGAGCCAATGCACCTGGCCAGTTTTAATAGTTTTTAAGTGGATTCCGTATGATTTTCTATATACGAATATCATGTCACCTGCAAACAAATGATGTTTCAATTCTGCTTTTCCAATATGGATGCATTTTAGTTTATTTTCTTGCTTAATTGCCCTGGATAGAACCTGCAGAACATAATTGAAAAGAAACATCAAGAGAAGTCACTTGACTTGTAGCAAATCCTTGTCTTGCTCCCAATCTTAGGGGGAAAACATTCCATCTTCTTAAGTATGATGTTAACTGTGATTTTTTATTTTTTTTTTTAAACTGCTCCTTGTGGAGAAGGGTTAGCCCATAGGCAGGCAGTGTGCAGAAAGTAGTGAACTATACATTTTTCATGAATAGCCTTTATCAGGTTGAGAAAGTTCATTTACTAGATTGTTGAGTGTTTGTTTGTGTGCGTGTGTTTGTTTGTGAGAGAGTGTTAGGATTGAGTTTTGAGGGAAGTGTGAAATGTGGATTAGAAAAGTAAAGATGTTATGTCAGGTAATAAGGGGCAGATAATAATGTTTAACTTGCTGGAGGAAGAGGGGCTAGCTTTTCCTCCATTTCCCTGTCCCTTTCTGCCCCATTCCTTTCTTGTTTTTTGTTTTTTTTTTCCCTTTTTTTTTTTTTTTTTTTAGACAGAGTCTTGCTCTGTCGCCCAGGCTGGAGTGTGCAGTGGCCTGATCTCAGCTCACTGCAACCTCTGCCTCCCAGGTTCAAGTGATTCTCCTGCCTCAGTCTCCTGAGAAGCTGGGATTACAGGCACCCACCACCACACCCAGCTAACTTTTGTATTTTTAGTAGAGACAGGGTTTCACTATGTTGGCCAGGCTGGTCTCGAACTCCTGACCTTGTGATCTGCCCGCCTCAGCCTCCCAAAGTGCTGGGATTACAGGCGTGAGCCACCGCGCCTGGCCCGTTCTTGATCTTTAATCATCTTCCCATCAGTACACATGCACATTTGGAGATGACTTGATCTTTTACTGATCTGAATAATTAAGATTTTTTGAGCAGTGGAAAGTATCGTTTCTTTTGAAAAATACTAAAAAGCGTGTGGAGAATTTCTTACTGAGTAGCTTGATAGCTATGTTTGGAGGGCATCAGAGGAGTTACTAAATCATAAATGAAGTGCCAGCCATGGACTTAAAAAGAAGTGAACACAATGGAATACTTCAGCCATAAAGAATGAAATCCATCTTCAAAAAGAATGAAATCCTGTCATTCTTGGCAACTTGGATGGAACCAAAGGACACTGTGTTAAGTGGAATAAGCCAGGAACAGAAAGGTAAAAACACCACATATTCTCACTTCTAGGTGGAAGCCAAGAAAAGTCGATCTCATAGAAGTAAAAAGTAGAAAAGAGGATTCTAGAGGCTGGGAAGGGTAGGGGGAAGAGGGCTAGAGAGAGAGATTGTTAAAGGGCACAAAGTAAGTTCTGGTGTTCTGTAGCACTGTAGGATGACTATAGTTAACAATATTATTATGTAGGTTCAAATAGCTAGAAGGAAAATATTGAATGTTCCAAATGCAAAGAAATGATAAGTGTTTGAGATAATGGGTATGCTAATTGCCTTGATCTGATTGCTACACATTGTATGTATGGAAACATCACTGTGTACCCCATACATATATACAATAAAATGCCAATTAAAAAAATTTAAAAAGTAAGCAAACATTTGCCATATTGGGGGTATGGTTAATAAAAAATTTTATGTTTAGTTTAATGTACTTTGAATCTAGCTGTCTGCTGACATTCTCCCACCCTAAACATTTCAGCATCAGTGGCTTTGTTTTTATAAGTTTTCTTTATAATTTTCTAATTTAACAAATTTCATAGGAAACTTTGCTTAGTAAGGTAAAGTTGTGTTTCCCTTTGATGTGGTGATTACCCTTTGTTTACTTTTTGAAATTTTAGTTGTGTTCCCATGCAGCCATTTTCTGATTAGATAAATATTTTTTAAAAATTTTATTTTTGTCTTTCATGTATAGCTCTCAGAAGTTAACTTTGAGCTTAACTAAGAATATTCCTGTTAACAGGTGAAATTGGAAAGTGGTAATAGAATTTTTGTTTTGTATTTTTTTTGTAGCAGGATTATTTTCATTAATTCTTTTTAGTCCGCTTTAAAATTTTGGTACAGATAAAATTTATAATTATTTTTAAAGAAATAAGTAGTTTGTTTTGCTCTATGAGTAACTCATTATTTGTACTGAATAGATGCCTGGTAATTTGGGGCTTTCAAATATTGTTTTCATTTATTAACAATTGAAATTGGTGACACAAAATAGAGATTAAAACACTTTATGTTCCTTATAGTCATCTTTTGCAGAGAGAACCTCCCTCTCTAATCTTAAAGTTTAAACTCTATTTTTCTCTTTCCCATATTACTTAAATAGATTTCCTAAATGAGTAACATAAATTAGAGTTATATAATACCAGCTACAAATACTGCTAAAAGAATAGAACTAAATTTAGTATATCCCAACCTTAATGTCTCTCTATACAAAGACTTTGTTGGAATCTCATATCCATTGCTTTCTGATCATAATGTTTATTATATTTAACAAAGCAAAACCCAGAAATTACTTACAAGGTGTGTACTTCTGTAGGTTCATATTTAGTACAGTCTTCTGTAATATCTACATATAATTTTGTGGAACAACATAATGTGAGTTATATACAGAATGGTAGCCTGAAACACTGTGAGAATTTGAATCACCAAAAGTATAACCTGTTAATTAATATTTATTAAGCTTCTATTTGTTATAGACTATTGTATTCAGGGTTCTGGGGAATAAAAAGAAATGTAGAATAATCTTTCTACCAGGGAATGAAACTAATATTTATTTGACTACTGAGTACCAAGGAATGTGAAAAGCCACTCCCCTTCTTCCCTTTAAATGTGTAATCTAAATTATTCTTCTTGAAAATCCTATGAGAGAGGCAATATGATTCTCATTCTAAAGCTGGTTAAGAAAGTGAGCCTTGGATCCTCCACTTTCTAGCTCTACAGAAACTCATTTAACCTCTCCATGCTTCAGTTTTCTCATCTGTCATAGGGGGATAATATTCCTTATCTTATAGAGTTTTATGAGGATTAAATGATGTACTATAAAGTATTTAGGACACTACCTGGCACATCTGTAGTAAAAAACCAAACTAAAAATCGATACACGTACACTATTACTGTTTCCTATTAGGAAAGAAGTTAATTAACATGCCCAAGATTACAACCAGATCTATTTGAATTTAAAACACTCTTATAGTATAATGCTTACACTTATAGGACGTTTAAGTCTGGATCTAGTAAACAAGTGAAGGCAGAATATGCTAAGTGACTAATATTAAGTGCTGTGACATACAGAGTACATATGGATTTTAAACTACAGGGATAAGTAAGAGAGGAGATAAATGTTGCTCTTGCCTTTATGATGAGAAGAAAGGCAAAGAAAAAATTAATAGACTACTGCAGTATTTTCCTTGCTAGTCTACAACTTCCATTATATCTCATTTAACATCTTTTCCTTTATATACATTGTCACCAGGGAAATCCTTGTAAAATTCATCCCACATTGCTTAAATTCTCTACTTATAATCCTTTACTAATAGTAGTTACTGTTTTCTGGTTACCTACTACGGGGCTAGGATAGGAGACAACAAGCTTCTCTTCTTTTCTCTTTTCTCTTCTCTTTCCTTCCTTTTTTTTTTTTTTTTAAATGGCAGAGTCCCACTCTCACCTAGGCTGGGGTGCAGTGGCATGATCTCAGCTCACTGCAACCTCTGCCTCCCAGGTTCAAGCAATTCTCCTGCCTCAGCCTCCCGAGTAGCTGGGGTTACAGGCTCACACCACCAAACCCACCTAATTTTTGTATTTTTGGTGGAGATGGGATTTCACCATGTTGGCCAGGCTGGTCTCGAACTCCTGACCTCAAATGATCCCGCCTCAGCCTCCCAAAGTTTTGGGATTACAGACATGAGCCACCACACCAGGCCTAGCAAGCTTTTTTCTGTGAAGGGACAGATGTAAATATTTTGGCTTTTTGGGTCATGTAAGATCTCTGTTGCATATTCTTTTTTGCTATAATTTTTTGTTTTTTAACAATCCTTTAATTTTGTTGTTGTAATTCTTTTTTCACAATCCTTTAAGAATGTAAAAGCCATTCTTGGCTGCCAAATCAGTCTGGATGCAGTTTGTTGACTGACCCCTATGCAAGGAGATTTACGTGAACTCATTTCTTCTTGTAACAATTCTGGTAAAGTTGATATTATTAATTTCTACTTTACAGTTGAGGAAACTGAAGTTTAGAGAGGCAGATTTGACAAAGGTCAAGTAAGTGATAGATTGAGGCCATTGGAATACCTAAACTTGTGTACTTTCTAGGATATCTTGCTGCTTCCTGTTACTTTTAAATAAGATGCAAATTTCTTAGCATTATATGTAAGGGCCATGATGATCTTGTCTTTGCTTACTTTTCTAGTTTTTGTATTTGTTACTCCTCTCTCTCACATATTCCCTAGCCTAGCTGTAGTGAGTGACTTACAGCCTGGTCTGTGCTTTATATATGCCTACAATACCTTATAAACTTTATCACCTCGTTGATTTCTTTAATAATCTACCTCTGGTACTCTCTACTCTGGGAAACCTTACTTGGTACTTCCATTCCTGCTTTATGAACTTTTTCTATGCTCCTCTAGCATTCTGTGCATTCTTCATTGATAACACTTACTATATTGCCTTGTGTTTGACGTGGGTTTATGTCTCTGTTTTGCATTAGACTGTGAGTTTTTTTTTTTAAGAGATGGAGATCTTGCTATGTTGCCCAGGCTAGCCTTGCATTCCTGAGCTCAACAGATCCTCCCCCTGTAGCCTTAGATTGTAGGATTTTTTTTTTTTTTTTTTTTGAGATGGAGTCTTGCTGTGTCGCCATGCTGGAGTGCAGTGGCGTGATCTCAGCTCACTGCAACCTCTGACTCCCTGGTTCAAGCAATTCTTTTGCCTCAGCCTCCCGAGTAGCTGGGATTGCAGGCATGCACCACCACGCCCACTTAACCGAGGTAGGTGGATCACCAGGTCAGGAAATGGAGACCATCCTGGCCAACATGGTGAAATCCTGTCTCTACTAAAAATACAAAAGATTGTGAGATTTTTTAAGGGCACAGATGATATATGCCTCACCTTTGTAGTTCAAGTGTTTGATACATAGTAGAGCTTAATACAGAGTTTGGCATATAGTAGGGAATTGGAAAATGTTTATTAAATGAATGAGTAATTAAATGGCATTACAGACGTGGAAATCATATCAACAGATCTATAGTTCCAGAAAAATGAGTCCAGGTTCAAGGGTGGTGGTGAGTGGGAAAGTAAGTAAATTTCTGGTTAACTTCTAGGGCTTGAGTGGGAACATGAGGTTAATAAGGCAAATTGGAGCATGATCATGGAGGGGCTTGAATATCTTGGTAAGGAATTTTAATTTTGTTCTGGAGTCATTGATACAAAGATTTCAACTCTAGAGTGCAGGTGGTTTTAAAATCCATAACCTGGGTTCTCTTAATGCACAAATTGTATGTTGTAATACTGTTTTAGATATTTTGTAGAACATTCATTACCTATGCAATTGTTTTGATTAATAGATACTGCAAGATGTAGCTCTAGAATATCATAATTATCAGTACTACTGTTAAGGACATTGGGAGCCATGGAATGATTTTGAGCAGGTTGGTGGCAGTTTGAAATTAATTTTTTTTTTTTTTTGAGACAGAGTTTTGCTCTTGTTGCCTAGGCTGGAGTGCAATGGCATGCAACCTCCGCCTTCCGGGTTCAAGTGATTCTCCTGCCTCAGCCTTCCAAGTACCTGGGATTACAGGCGTGCACCACCATGCCCGGCTAATTTTGTGTTTTTAGTAGAGATGGGGATTATCCATGTTGGTCAGGCTGATCTCGAACTCCAGACCTCAGTTGATCCGCCTGCCTTGGCCTCCCAAAGTGCTGGGATTATAGGCGTGAGCCACTGTGCCCGACCTGAAGTTAATTTTTTAAAAAGATTAATCTAATTGAGGTATTCACAATCAGCTGAGGAGATGGGACTGGAAAGAAGGAGGCCTTTTTAAAAAAAGTTAAAATATAAAGTGATAAGAAATAGATCTACTTAATGAATGACTATGAGGAAGTCAGAGATGAAGAAGAAAAACTGAAGAGGCAGGTCAAGGAAGAAAATTGTGTATTTTGTGTTAAATAGATTGCTGTGAATTCTGTTGAAGTGATTTCTATTGTTGCGTGAATTTGGGCTCTGCTTACTTTATGCTTGAATTATTAGAATATCCTCATGATTGGTTTCCCTTCCTGCCACTAATTCATGGATTCTTAATCTTTGGTGCTGTGGACCTTTTTTCAGTCTGGAGAAGGCAGTGAATCCATTGTAGAATAACAATTTTAAATGAGTGAAATAAAGTAAATAGGACTTAAAAGGAACTTGTTATATTGAAATGCCAAAATATGATATAGTAATATATATGCTTCTCTATTAATACTGTTAAGTAACATCTTGCAGTGAGTCTAATAACTACCATAATTTTGGAGTACTGGTACATACAGATATTTTGAGATTTCTGTAACAACTATAATATGAAATGAAAATGTACTTCTGTTAATGACAAAAATCACAGGTACTGCTAATACTATTATGGTAGATTATTTAGGTTTGTATGAAAATTTTAGAGATTAGTGAAAATGGCGATGTAATTTTTTTCTATATAAATTCACAAGTTTCCTGAGATTTATGGAACCCAGGTTTATTATCTTTGCTTGTATTGTCTCCTGTTTTACCCTCTTCTATGTATTTTTGTCATAGTAATGTACTTTTCTTTGCAAATGGTAGTATTTTTATTGCATCATGTCTGTTTTGGGAAGTAATATGTGTTCTTTGAAAAAAAATTCAAATGATAATAAAACGCATAATTTTCTGGTTATCCTGCTTCATGGCGATCAAGCTTGTTAGTAGTATAATATATACAGTAGTCTATTGGTATAGAGAGGATTGGTTCCATGACCCTTGTGTATGCCTAAATCCATGCATACATATTCAGGTCCTGCCATGTGTATGAAAAATTGGCCCTCTGTCTACATGGGTTTCTCATCTCACGAGTGCTATATTTTCCATCTGTGTTTGGTTAAAAAAAAATCCTCACATGAGTGAACCTGTGCAGTTCAAACCCATGTTGTTCAAGGCTAAGCAGTAGTACTGTTATCTGTTTCTAGTCAATGTATACTTACATAACTACAAAAACATAACTGAAATAGATTCATATTGTATATACTGTTTTTAATTTGCTTTTTTATTTGAAAATATGATCTTTTTCATTAATAAATACACCTCATGCTTTAGAAAATTGGATAAAAATTGAGATATGTATTATATAACACAAACATTCACCATTTTGAAGTGTATATTTCAGTGGTTTTAGTACATTCACTGTGTTGCAAACCACCACTACTGGCAAATTCCAGATCGTTTCCATCACCCGCAAAAGAAACCTCATATTTAATATCAGTTAGTTCCAGTTCCCCCATCCATTGACAATTTCTACTCTACTTTCTGTCTCTATGGATTTGCTTCTTCTAGGCATTTAATATAAGTAGAATCATATAATATGTGACCGTGTCTGCTTTTTTCACTTAGCATAATATTTTCAAAATTAATTCATGTTGTAGCATGTAACAGTTTTTCATTCCTTTTTTTTTTCTTTTTTTTTTTTTT
>NW_012120710.1:9211823-9220696 GCF_000951035.1 Colobus angolensis palliatus | reverse complement strand
TCAAGCAATTCTCCTGCCTCAGCCTCCCGAGTAGTTGGGATTACAGGAGCCCGCCACCGTGCCTGGCTCATTTTTTGTATTTTTAGTAGAGACTGGGTTTCACCATATTGGCCAGGCTGGTCTCAAATTCCTGACTTCAGGTGATCTGCCTACCTCGGCCTCCTTAAGTGCTGGCCAAAGTGCTGGGATTACAGGCATGAGCCACTGTGCCCAGCCAATATTTCATTCCTTTTTATGAGTCAGCAATATATTATTATACATGGTTATTATAAATAATTCATGTATATGGTTTTGTGAAGATGTGTGTTTTCATTTCTCTTGGGTATATACCTAGAAGTGGACTTGCTGGGTCATATGTATTTCTGTGTTTTAACTTTTTGAGGAATTGACAGGCTTTTCCAAAGTAGCAGTGCCATTTTACATTTCCACACCGCGTGCTTTTTTTTTTTTTTTTTTTTGAGACAGAGTTTCGCTCTTGTTGACAGGCTAGAGTGCAATGGCGCTATCTTGGCACCCACTGCAGCCTGGCCTCCTGGATTCAAGCGTTTCTCCTGCCTCAGCCTCCTGAGCAGCTGGGATTACAGGCATGTGCCACCACTCCCGGCTAATTTTGTATTTTTAGTGGAGATGGGATTTCTCCATGTTGGTCAGGCTGGTCTTGAACTCCCAACCTCAGGTGATCCGCCTGCCTCAGCCTCCCAAAGTGATGAGATTATAGGCATGAGCAACGGCACCTGGCCCTACCTCATGCTTTTTAATGGCTTCATTGTAATTCATTTTATTGATGTCCTACCATTCAATCCCCTGTTGACTGACAATTTATTTCTGTATTTTTGAGGGTTATCAATACTGATGCAGTGAAAAAACTTGTATAAACACCTTTGCACACTTTTTTAAAGTGCAAATTTTTAGGAAAGAAATTGCTGGATCAAAGTAATTACACATTTAAGATTTGATCCATCTTGTCAGATTGCCCTTTAGAAATGTTTTATAAAATTTTACTCCCAACAATTGTGTAATGTATGCTTATTTTCCCAACCTCATACTCACATTATTAATTTTTGTCATTTTGATAACAAAAAGTCATACATATTTTAAATTTTGGAATGTGTTAATTGTAGTAGAGGTAATTTTTTTTTTTTGGCCATGCATTCTTTTGTGATTTGCCTGATCATGACCTTTACCCTGAATTTTTCTATTGGGTATCTGTATTTTTTTCTTGTTGTTTTGTTAATAGCTATTTACATTTTAGAAACATTAGCTTATTGCTCATTATCAATATTGGAGAGACTTTGTTCCAGTTTCTTGTTTATATTTTGATTTTGTTTATGGCTTTGCTCTTTGCCTTATAGACATTAAAGTTTTAAAATACTGTTTATCATTCCTTATAAAAGGCCTTTGCCTTGCTTAGAATAAGTTTTCTGCACCCAAAGATTATAAAATATTTTCTCCACATTTTCTTCTGGGAATATCTGAAATTTGGCATGATTTTGTAGAAGCTTGGATTTTGTATTTGGTCTTAACTATGTTAAAATTCCTGTCTAGCCACTTACTAGCTGTGAGATGTTAGATGTCTGCACAACTTCTCTGTATCTCAGCTTCCTCATCTGTAAAATTATAGTTGATAGTTAGGGTCTATACTTTTGGTGAAGTTAAATGCAGTAATTCAAATTCTCTAGCATCCCATCTGGGCACATACGGGGGGGTGTTCAGTGCATTTCTTCTTTTCTCTCTCATCCGTAAACTCTATCTTATATCAGTCTAGTTAAAATCTGGTCCAGAAGATAAGGGAGGGGAAAGTTTCAAGAAATAATGTCCTTAGTTTTCGAAGCCAGAGAAGCCATGTGGGATGAGTGCTGGTTGAAAAGGAGATTGAAAATTCATTTAGTAATTAGGAAATAATTTATGTTTAATGAAAACATATTTTAGTAGCATAAGAGGCATATTTTAATACAAAGAAGACTAAAACCTATTATAACATACATAAAGGATATGTGCATATGCAACATGTATCCATCATGATTTGTAATATTTGGGAGAAATAGTTGTAACTCTACTCTTTTCTTCTTGTTGGAATACTGGTAAGAGGATAGAGAATCAGTGCTGACATACAGTATATTTATATTGTATGTATAAGTTGTACATAAATTTAGGTAATTTTTGCTATTAATAGTTACAAATTACTATATTTGTAACACACCTCACAATCATCTGTTTTAGAACTACTGCTCCGTTGGAATCTTCTTAGTAGCTTTATAATGGACTTTAATGGAATTTACACATATTCTTCACTAAATTGAAATTATGTGTAAACAGTGTTATATTTCTTTTGTGGAAAGCAAGTTTAAATACATTTTAGAAAGAAATGGGAAATAAATGTTTACAATATGGCAGTCATTGTTTACATTTTTCTCATCTTGTTTCGTGAACTATAAGGATTTTAGGGTAGGGGGACATAGTTTTTGCTATATTGCCCAGGCTGGAATACAGTGGCTATTCGCAGATGCAACCATAGTTCACTGTAGCCTTGGGCTCCTGACTTCAAGGAATCCTCCTGCCTAAGCCTCTGAGTAGCCAGGACTACAGGCACGTGCAAGGTGCATGACTTATCCTGGGTTTTTGATAAATATTTATAAAATGTTACATTCCCCCCCTTTTGTCTTCTGATAAGATAACTTCAAAATAAAGGTTTTAAGATTTGTTAAGAAAAATAAATCAATCCTCCTCAAGTGGATAATACTTGACATGGATTCTCTGCAATTTTGTTTCAGAAAATGATATCAAATTCTATTCCTTGACTCTTAGTAACTATCTAAAAATTTTTTTTAGTATGTTTTATGTGTACTGTCATTATTTTGTCAGCTTCAAAACAAGAAGAAGGAAATTATTCCATATTGGTTAGCTCAGGAGGAAGGTAATGAGTTTTAAGTAACAAAACAGGAAATTAGCTCCTCTGTGACCTTTGATGAGTTTGTGAAGCTGACGTTTTGAGTGCAGGATTGAAATTGTGAAGAGCATTATATTTAGTTTGCTTTGTTGCTTTTGCAGAGTATCTATTTGCCAAGAAAACCTAGGAATTGAAGTTAAGGGTTCTGCTACCTTCATGGGAAATGAACAATACTCTTCCTTCTGCTGGCAAAATCTGGGTGTCTACATTTTTCAGTGGCTGGTTTTTGCTTTCACATAGGGTCAGAGTATCCTTTTTCTGGAACCAAGCTTGACTCAAAGCCATTGTAAGTTCTCTTGTTCTTTATCCTTCTAATCAACTATTTTCGGAGCTATTTTAAAGTTGACACCCCTTTCCTTCTAACCTTTTTGTTCAATACAAAGCACCACCTTCTTGGCAGTCATTTGTATGGGTAGAGTGGATACTTTTGTAGGCATTTTATTCATGCCAAAAAGTTAAGGGTTAGCTCTTTGTTTAATGCTAGTTGTTTTGGATCAATGTGAGTCAGCATTGGCCTTACCTTTCTTTTAAATCCTTCTGTAATTAAGATGTTGGTACCTTGGAACCCTTTCCTGGATGGAGCTTTTCTTTATACTTTATCAAGTTTTATCTCAGACAGTTGGGTTACTAAGATTTTTCTGTTTTACTCTACTGTTTTTAATGGAGACTTGTAGATTTTAGATATGGCTTACACACTTTCTAAACCCTGGTTCTCAGAATAGTCATACTAGTTTTAACACCTCTTTATGCACCTTTTATGTTTATCTGAACATTAAAATATTGTATAATTTGGTTCAGATCAAAAGTATGGGATGGCTGTAACATCTATTCTCAGACTTTCATATTGTTCAAAACTTCGTATACAAGACTTTTTTTTTTTAAGAGACAGGGTCTTGCCTTGTTCAAGCTGGAGTGCAGTGGCATGATTATAAGCTCATTGACCTCCTGGGCTCAAGTAATCCTCCTACCTAAGCCTCCCAAGAAGCTAGTGCTCACTCACAGTCACATGCTACTGTGCCTGGCTACTTTAAAAACAAAAAATTTTTTTTGGGGTAGAGATAGGGTCTCACTGTGTTGCCCAGGCTGGCCTTGAACGCTTGGGCTCAAGCAGTCCTCCCACCTTGGTCTCCCAAAGTGCTGGGATTATAGGTGTGAGCCATAACACCTGCCTTTGTACAAGACTTAATTTAAAATATTTTCCTGAAGAAATAGAAAAGCTAAAGTAATTAGCTTTATGAAAAGGATTCATTAGTTCAGTTTTTGATACTATTAAGTTCAGTTTTCTAGTAATTAAAACCAATTTCTAGAAATAGTTTTTTTTTTTTGGATGGAGTACAACATTCTTAGTTTATATACAGGTGATTGTTTATATAAACAAACAGATATTACATTTGTGAAAAAATACTAAATTCTTGAATTTGCCATATACCACCAGAGAGGCAGAGCCCGAAATTGGAAGGTAGGAAACAGAAAAAGATGAAGGATTTTATATAAAGTGTTAGAATGTTACTTAAGTTTTTTTCACATTAAAACATTGACTAAATCTACTTTTTCTAGGGGATTTGTTACTAGGAATGAAAGATCTCTCATACACTTGGTTTAAAATAGGTGATATGTGATCCTTTTACAGGTACCCTTGCAACATCTTAATTTGGGTCTGAATGTGTTCCTTTTTTTTTTCTTTTATATGGAGTTTCACTCCCCTCACCCAGGCTGCGGTGCAATGGCATGATCTCAGCTCACTGCAACCTCCGCCTCCTGAGTTCAGGCAACTCTCCTGTCCTGTCTCACCTTCTGAGTAACTGGGATTACAGGCGCCCACCACCATGCCCAGCTAATTTCTGTATTTTTAGTAGAGACAGAGTTTCACCATGTTGGCCAGGCTGGTCTTGAACTCTTGACCTCAGGTGATCCACCTGCCTCGGTCTCCGAAAGTGCTGGGATTACAGGCATGAGCTAACACACCCGTCCTGAACATATTACTTTTGACCTTGTTTATACTAGCCTAGGCTGGAGTGCAGTGGCATGAGCATGGCTCACTGCAGCCTCAACCTCCTGGGCTCAAGTGATCTTCCTGAGTAGCTAGGACTACAGGTGCATGCCACCGTGCCCAGCAAACTTTGTTTTTTTGTAGAGACAGGAACTTGATGTGTTGCCCAGGCTGGTCTTGAACTACTGGCCTGAAACAATCCTCTCACCTTGTCCTCCCAAAGTGTTGGAATTACAGTCATGAGCCACTGTGCTTGGCCTGTTTAACAATTTCCAGTTCGGGGCTATTATAAGTAAAGCTATAAGAACATTTGAGTTCAGTTGAATCTTTGGGTGAACAAATGTTTTCATTTTTCTTGGGTGAATACCCAGGAGTGGAATGCCTGGATCATATGGTAGCTGCATATTTAACTTTTTTCTTTTTTTTGAGATAGGGTCTTGCTCCTTTACTCAGGCTGCAGTGCAGTTGTGTGATCATGGCACATTGTAGCCTTGACCTCCCAGGCTCAAGCAATCCTTCTACCTTGGCTGCCTTAGTAGCTGGAATCACAGGTGCACACCACCATGCCTGGCTTTTTTTTTTTTTTTTAATTGAAATGGGATCTTACTATGTTGCCCAGGCTCATGCTGAACTCCTGACTCAAGCAGTCCTCCCACCTCGGCCTCCCAAAGTGTTGGGATTATACGTGTGAGCCACTGTGCCTGGCCTGTTTACCTTTTTAAGAAACCTTCAAACTTTTCCCCAAAGTTGTAGCATTTTGCATTCTCATCTGTAGTGTTTGAAAGTTCCGGTTGTTTTCTTGCTCGGTTTTTAAAAATTGTAGCCATTCTAATAGGCCAAAGTATAGAGTAGAATCTCATTGTGGTTTAATTTTCACTTCTCTAATGACTAAAGCATCTTACGTACTTTTTTACCATCAATATATCTTCTTTGAAGTGTCTATTAAAATGCTTTGCCCATTAGAAATTTTTTTATTGCTGAATTTTGATAGTTCTTTATGTTGGACATACATTCTTTATCATATACCTGATTTGTAAATATTTTTTCCCAGTGTGTGGGTTATTTTCTTTTTTTAAAAAAATTGTTTATATATTTTAGAGACAAGATTTCAATCTGTTGCCAAGGCTGGAGTGCAATGGCATGATCATAGCTCACTGCAGCCTCTGGGCTCAAGCGGTCCTCCTGCCTCAGCCTCCTGAGTAGCTAGGACTGTAGGCACCTGGCTGATTTTGTATTAGTTTTGTGAAGATGGGGTCTGGCTGTATTTGCCCAGGCTGATCTTGAACTTGTGGTCTCCAGTGCTCCTCCTTCCTTGGCCTCCCAAAGTGTTGGGATTACAGACAGGAACCACTATGCCTAGCCTATTCTCTTAATAATGTTTTTCAAAGACCAAAAGTTCTTGATTTTGATGAAGTCTAACTTACCATTTTTTTGTTTTATGGATCATGTTTTTGTTTTGGTGTTGAAGAAATCCTTGCCAAAGTCATAGTCCTTGAAAAGTCATAGAAGGTTTTCTTCTATGTTTTCTTCTAGATATTTTATAATTTTGGCTCTGTGATCCATGTTGAACATAGAGTAGTCCCACCCTTATTTGTGGGGGATATATATTCCAGGACCCTCAGTGGATGCCTAAAACTGCAGTTACCACATGAATTTCTGTTTCCTTCTTCACAATGTTATGGGTAGAAGATTAATTCTTACCATAGATCTTGGCAGCCTCACTATACGATTTTTTTCTTCTCTTATTAAATTGAAAATTTTCACCTTTTCACTTAAAAAGGAAGCCCCTGATGGTTTCTCTTTGGCATATCTGAATTTCCAGTATCACTACTCGTGCTTTGGGGCCATTATTAAGTAAAATAAGGGTTTCTTAAACACACTGTGAGACTGACAGTCTGATAACTGAGACAGATACTGATTGACTAATGGGCAGGTATACTAAACAGTGTGAATATGCTGGACAAAGGGATGAATCATGTCCAAGCAGGACTGAATGAAACAGCATGAGATTTCATCACACTACGTAGACTGGCACACAATTTAAAACTTGTGAATTGTTTATTTCTGGAATTTTCCATTTAATATCTTCTGACCCAGTTGGCTACAGGTTGCAAACTGCAGTGAAACTGTAGATAAGGGATGGGAATGGGGGGGGCTACTGTGTTTTTTTTTTTTTTTTTATAGTATGAGGTAAAGTTTGAGGTTCATTTGTTTAAAATATGATCATCTAATTGCTCTAGCACTATTAGTTAAAGATTATCCTCCCCACTGAATATCCTTCCAGGTTTTTTTTTTTTTTTTTTAAATAAGGACTTCCTCTGTCAGGCTGGAGTGCAGTGGCACCATCATGGCTCAGTGCAGCGGCACCATCATGGCTTATTGCAGTCTGGACTTCCCAGGCTCAAGTGATCCTCTCTCCCCAGCCTCCCAAGTAGTTAGGACCACAGGGACACCACCATGCCCAGCTAATCTTTTGTATTTCTCTGTTAGACATGGGGTTTTGCCATGTTATCCAGGCTGGTCTCGAACTCCTGAGCTCAGGCAATCTGCCTTCCTCGGCCCCCCCACAGTGGTGGGATTACAGGCATGAGCCACCACACCTGTGTCCTTGACAGTTTTGTTGAAAATTAATTGACCATATATGTTTGTGTTTGCTTCTAGACTCTGTTCTCTTGATGTTTATCTTTGTCAGTACCTTATTGCCATGATTACTGAAGCTTTGTAATAACTCTTGAAATTACATAGTTGTGTTAGTCTGTTCTCACACTGCTATGAAGAAATAGCTGAAGCTGGATAATTTATGAAGAAAAGAGGTTTAATAGACTCCTGGTTCGCAGGCAAGAAGCATGACTGGGAGGCCTCAGGAAACCTAAAATCATGGCAGAAGGTGAAGGGGAAGCAAGCATGTCTTAGCATGGCAGAGCAGTGGGGAGAGAGAGTGAAGGGAGAAGTGCCACACATCCCCCTCAGACAACCATCTCTCCCGAGAACTCACTATCACAAGAAAAAGCAAGGGAGAAGTCCTCTCCCATGATTCAATCACTTCCGACCAAGCACCTCCCCCAACACATGGAGATTACAATTTGAGATGAGATTTGAATGGGGACCCAGAGCCAGATCGTATCAACAGTGTAAATCCTCCAATTTTATTTTTCTTTTTCAAAGTTGTTTCAGTGTTAGCTTTTCTAGGCCCTTTGTATTTCCATATATATTTTAGAATAAGCATGTTAATTTCTATAAAAAAATACATCGTGGGGGGAGCAGGGCTGAAAAACTACCTATTAGGTAGTTTAGTTACTACCTGGGTGACCCTAAACCCCAGCATCACGCAATGTACCCATGTAACAAGCCTGCATGTGTACTCCCTGAATCTAAAATAAAAGCTGCAATTATTAAAGATAAAAGGAAAGAAAAAAGATCACTTTCAATGAATTAAAAAAAACCCACCTTAGGTATTTCATTGGGATTGTGTTAAATTTGTATATCAGTTTGGGAAGAATAACATCTTAATACTGATTCTTCTGACCCATGAATATAATGTATGTCTTCATTTATTTAGTTCTTTAATTTTTCTCAGTAATGTCTTATAGTTTCCAGTATACTGGTGTATTAGTCCATTCTCACACTGCTATAAAAACATACCTGAGACTGGGTAATTTATAAAGAAAAGAGGCTTAATCAGCTCATGGTTCTGTGGGCCCTGTACTTCTGCTTCTGGGGAGGCCTCAGAAGACTTACAATCATGGTGGAAGGTGAAGGGGAAGCAAGGCACATCCTTACAAGGCTAGCAGGAGGGAGGGAGGGAGAGAGAGAGAGAGAGAGAGAGAAGAGAGAGAGAGAGAGAGAGCGAGAAAACAAGAGAAACAGGAACCTTAACTATTATTGTCAAATGAATCGTAGAGTTTGAAGTTAATGATGCCTAAATAGAGAAAAGTC
>NW_012120710.1:9206323-9211068 GCF_000951035.1 Colobus angolensis palliatus | reverse complement strand
GAGGGAGAGAGAGAGAGAGAAGAGAGAGAGAGAGAGAGAGCGAGAAAACAGGAGTGAAGGGGGAAGTGCCACACACTTTTCAAATAACCAGCTCTCGTAAGAACTTTGTCATGAGAACAACAAGGGAGAAGTCTGTCCCCGTGATTCAGTCACCTCCCACCAGGCCCCTCCTCCAACACTAGGAACCAAAACTGGACATGAGAGTTGGGTGTGGACACAGAGCCAAACCGTGTCAACTGGTTTGTTTGCACATCTGTTTTTTATATTAATCTCTATTTTTTTAATGTTATTGTAAGTGATACTTTAAAAAATTTTACTGGCCGGGTGCGGTGGCTCATACCTGTAATCTCAGCACTTTGGGAGGCTGAGGTGGGTGGATCACCTGAGGTTGGGAGCTCGAGACCAGCCTGACCAACATGGAGAAACCTCGTCTCTACTAAGAATACAAAATTAGCCAGCCATGGTGGCGCATGCCTGTAATCTCAGCTACTCATGAGGCTGAGGCAGGAGAATCGCTTGAACCCGGGAGGCGGAGATTGCAGTGAGCTGAGATGGTGCCATTTGCACTCCAGCCTGGGCAACAAGAGGGAAACTCTGTCTTTTTTACTTTTGCTTGTTACCTGTATGTAGAAATAAATACGCTTGATTTTTTTGCAGGGGGCATATTCATCTTATATTCTGCCACCTGTTAAACTTATTCATTAGTTCTGGTAGATGTTTTTGTAGATTCCATAGGATTTTTTACATATATATAATTTATTATTTGTGAATAAAGATGAGTTTAATTCTTTCTTCCAGTCTCCATGACCTTTATATTTTCTCTCTTGCTTGATTGCATGGGCTAGAACTTCTGGTGTAAACGTGAATAGAAGTGAGAGCTAACATCCTTGCCCTGTTTCTGATCTTAGGAGAAAAGCATCCAGAATTTCACCATTAATGTTAGCTATAGATTTTTCATTGATGCCATTTACCAGGCTAAGTAAATTTCCTTTTATTTTTTAAATGAAGGTTTTTATTTTTAAATAGGAATGGCTGGTGGATTTTTCAGATGCTTTTTATGCATCTATTGAGATGATCATGTGTATTCTTTTAAGTCTCTTAATAGGTGGTTATTATTATTTTGAACATTAAATCAACCTTGCTTGCATTATTGGGGTAATCACCACTTGGTATAATAATGGATCACTCTTTTTTTATATTGCTGGATTTGATTTGCTAAACTTCAAAAAAAAAAAAAACCCTTTATTTGCGTTTATGTTCATGAAGTCCATAGTTTTCTTGCACTCTGATTGTCTCATTTGGTATTAGGATAATGTTTGCCTCAACTTTATGGAAGAGTTTGTGTGGAATTGGTATTGATTCTTCCATAAAGGCTAACCAAAGTTGAGAACTACCAGACTGTAATCTCTCTTTCCTTCTATTTCTAAAATCTTTTTTTTGTTGTTTTTGTTTTTGAGACGGAGTCTCACTGTTGCCAGGCTTGAGTGCAGTGGCACGATCTCAGCTCACTGCAACCTCTGCCTCCCGGATTCAAGTGATTCTCCCTTCTCACCTTCTCAAGTAACTGGGATTACAGGCGCCAGCCACCATGCCTGGCTAATTTTTTGTATTTTTAGTAGAGACGGGGTTTTACTGTGTTAGCCAGGCTGGTCTCGAACTCCTGACGACCTCAGTTGATCTACTTGCCTCAGCTTTCCACAGTGCTGGGATTACAGGTGTGAGCCACTGCTCCCGGCCGGCTATATAGAATTCACAAAAATTGTTTTACAATTTTTAAGTTTCATGGGAGACATATTAGTAAAATTTATAACGCATATATCTGTACACTCTTACCCTATAGAAAGCTTATCTGTCTTCTAATCTTGAGCAGTTTCTATAGTAATCGTGTTGGCCATGTCTTTCTCAGCTCTCGTACCCAACACTCAGAAATCAGTGGCTGCTGCTAAGTACTCAGGCAAATGCCCAGAATTCCTGTCAAGTTATTTTCTGTTCTCCTGCTCTGTCCTCAGAGTTTTCCAAGTCCATCATACGAGACGGGGGCAGCATGATGTAGTCTCTGCTGCTGGGACTGTAGAGCCAGACTGCCTGGGTTAAATCCCACTGTGCCACCCACTAACCATGTGACCAAAGGCAAATTTCAGAATGCCCCCATGCCACTCTAAAATAAAGATAATTAAAACACCTCCAACTTAAAAGTTGTTGTGATTAAGCATAAAACACTATGGATAGTGTTTGTCACATGATGGTGCTCATTGAATGATAGTTATATCCTGTTATTTGTCTTCATTTGGAAATTACTGGGATGTTCAGCCCTTGGTGGATTAGCTATCTGCTTCTCAGCATCTCGAGACAATTTTGATGGCTAGAATATCATCACCTTTTACCAAGAATTTGGGAATAAATTCAACTCATAACCTCTGGCTTTTTCGTTTCTCTCTGACATAATGATTTCTTTGCATGGTACTTGATTTTCTAAATGCTTTTTTCAACAGATACTGTACTCAGGACTCATGCTTAGGTCATATTTGTGCAGGGATTCTTAACCTGAGCACCATTGGCATTTGGGGCAAAATATTTCTTGTTGTGGGGGCTGTCCTGAGTACTGTAGGTGTTTAGCAGCATCTGTGACCTCTGTCTACTAGATTCCAGTAGCACCCCTGCCAACCCACTGAAATTGTGTTAACCAAAATCATCTCTAAACATTGCCAAATGTCTCCTGAGGGACAAAATCACATCTGGTTGAGAGTCACTTTTTTACAGGGGACTTCAGTATGTGCTGCCATAGAAAACTGTGATTTGTTATTTTAGTATTTCTTGGAGAGAGCCATGACAGTCACTAATGAATACTTATTTTCTAGACTGTCACTTTTGTTTTCTTTTTTTTGAGATAGAGTCTCACTTTGTTGCCCAGGCTGGAGTGCAGTGGCATGATCTCAGCTTACTGCAACCTCTATCTCCTGGGTTCAAGCAATTCTGTCTCAGCCGCCCAAGTAGCTGGAATGACAGGAGCATGCTGCCGTGCCCAGCTAATTTTTGTATTTTTAGTAGAGACGGGATTTCACTATGTTGGCCAGACTGGTCTTGAACTCCTGACCTCAGGTGATCCGCCTACCTCGGCCTCCCAAAGTGCTGGGATTACAGGTGTGAACCGCTACCTGGCCTATTAATTTTAGTTAATATATTTTTCTCATATTTTCAGTTTAGCATAGCTACTTGATTTAGTTGCTGCCGCTGGGATTGGTGAATAAGGACATCTGTTTTTTTTTTTAATTTGCTGATTGTTCAAACTGATGGCTTAAAGTATATAATTTTTTGCCTCTATAGTTGCCATGGAGGTAGGTACCTAGGGAAGTTTTCGTGGTTAACAGCACCCAAATCTAAACTTTTTTATGTCATTGCACTTTGGTTTCAAGAAGAAGAGACATAGCTTACTGATGATTCTTCTTCTTATGTTATGCCTAGAGATCGTTGGGAAAACAAGTATTTTCTATCTCAAGACAGGATATTACTGCTTGGGGATAATCTGTTACCCATGGGCATTTATAAATGACCTTTAGGCTCTTCTAAACAAAGTAAAGTAACTCTGGGTAATTTTATTTGAATTTAAAATTATTGAACAGCTGATGAATAAATACAGTGTAAAGTATCCTTGTTTTTAAACATGCTTTTGAATATGATATGCTTCAAGTATGTATATATATATACGTACATATATATATTCTCTGGGAGGAATATGGTCTTGAATCTATAAGAATATGCAGTGTTTCCTTTAGATGCAAAGTTTTCCTTATTGAAATATTTTTCATAATACCAAATGGTTTTCAAAATATTATGGGTATGTGAGTGATTTACAGTCAAAAATACCTACCATTTATTGTTTAAATAATACCAAAGCAACATCAGATTAATTTTTCTCAATCAGAATATGAAAAAAAAACTTAGGAAAATATCATGGGCGCAACAGAAGAATGAGCCTTAGAGAAATTATATGCTATTAATTAGTATTAGGCTTATAATAACAAAACATTTTACAAAAACCATAAATGTTCTGCTTTTGATCAAAGAAAATATGGATGTTTAAATGGACACTGACCTTTTTACATACCCACACCCATTTATTTTGTGAATCTGTAATTATTCTTAAACTACTTCCTCTACTTGGCAGTATTTTCTCATTTTAATTGCTTTTTTTTTTTTTAAACCATTCACATTTGTTACTTATCTTGATAGTCTGCAGATATCTTTAGGTAATATATAGCTTTCTCAATATTGATAACATGCTAGGCTATCAGAAATAGACAAAGATGATGCTGAAGATGATGATGATGATTATTTGGAGACAGAGCCTCGCTCTATTGCTCAGGCTGAAGTGCAGTGGCACAATCTTGGCTGAGCGCAATGGCGCAATCTTGGCGCACTGTAGCCCCCACTTCCTGGTTCGTAATTTTCCCGCCTCAGCTTCCCAAGTAGCTGGGATTACAAGTGTGTGCCATCACGCTTGGCTAATTTTTGTATTTTCAGTGTAGATTGTGTTTCACGATGTTGGCCAGTCTGGTCTGGAACTCCTGACCTCAAGTGATCCGCCTGCCTCAGCCTCTCAAAGTGCTGGGATTACAGGTGTGAGACACCGCACCCGGCTGACAAAGATTATTTTTTAAAACGTGAAAGTTTTGGCTGGGCGTAGTGGCTCATGCCTATAATCCCAGCACTTTGGAATGCCAAGGTTGGTAGATCACGAGGTCAGC
>NW_012120710.1:9201658-9206273 GCF_000951035.1 Colobus angolensis palliatus | reverse complement strand
TGAGGCAGGAGAATGTCTTGAGTCCAGGAGATGGAGGTTGCAGTGAACTGAGATCATGCCACTGTACTCCAGCCTGGGTGACAGGGCAAGACTCCTGTCTTTACTAAAAATACAAAAAAAAAACAAAAAAAAAAAACCAAAAACCAAAAAATTAGCTGGGTGTGGTGGTGGGCACCTGTAATTCTGGCTACTCGGGAAGCTGAGGCAGGAGAACTCTAGCCTGGGCGACAGAGCAAGAATCCGTCTCCAAATAAAGTAAAATAAAAAAAGGAAAGTTTTATGCATATCTTCAAATAACAGTCAAATGCCTTTTTGTTTTTTAATTAAAAAAGCCCTTTGTAAACAACAATGAGATACCAGCGTGCCTGTTAGAATGGCCAAATCCAGAACACTGACAACACCAAATGCCGAGGAGGATGTGGAGCAATGGGAATTCATTGCTGGTGAGAATGCAAAATAATATAGCTAATCTGGAAGACAGTTTGGCAGTTTCTTACAAAACTAAGCATACTCTTACCATATGATGCAGCCATCATGCTCTATGGTATTTACCCAAATGAGTAAAAAACTTATATCTACACAAAAACCTGCACGTGAATGTTTATAGCAGCTTTATTCATAATTGTCCAAACTTGGAAGCAACCAAGATGTCCTTCAGTAGGTGAGTGGATAGATAAACTGTGGTACATCCAGACAGTGATGTGTTATTCAGTGCTAAAAAGAAATGAGCTATCAAGCTATGAAAAGACATGGAGGAAACTTAAAATGCATAATGCTAAATGAAAGAACCCAGTCTGAAAAGACTACACACTGTATGAGTCCAACTAAATGACACTCCAGAAAAGGCAGAACTATGGAGGCAGCAAAAAGAGGAGTGATTGCCAGGGGAAGGGGGAGAGACAATGTAAATAGGCAGAGCACAGAAGATTTTTAGGGCATTCTTTATATTTAAAAATTTGTATGTTGTATTTAGCATATGGGAATTCTTTTTTTTTGAGACAGTGTCTTGCTTTGTCGCTTAGGCTGCAGTGGCACAATCACCACTCACTGCAGCTTCCACTTCTTGGGCTCAAGCAATACCCCCACCTCAGCTTCCCAAGTAGCTGAGAACATAGGCACATGTCACAATGCCCAGGTAATTTTTGCATTTTTTGTAGAGACAGGGTTTTGCCATGTTGCCCAGGCTGGTCTCAAACTCCTGAGCTCGTGCCATCTGTCCACCTTGGCCTCCCAAAGTGCTGGGATTACAGGCATAAGCCATCATGCTTGGTTTTTTTTTTTTTTTGAGACAGGGTTTCCCTCTCTCTCCCAGGCTGGAGTGCTGTGGCATGATCATGGCTCACTGCAGCCTTAACCTCCTGCGCTCAAGGAATCTTCCTGAGTAGCTGGGACTACAGGCACGTACCACCACCCCAGCTAATTTTATGTTTTGTAGAGACAAGGTCTTGCCATGTTGCCCAGGGTAGTCTTGAACTACTGGCCTCAAACAGTCCTCCCACCTCGGCCTCCCAACGTGCTAAACAAAAAAAACTGACTTTTTTTCCCCCTTTGGCTAAAAGTTCCTTGCATTGTATCTGAATATTTCGTTAATGAGAAAATTGAGTTGACTGAATGGTTGCATTGGGGCGGGGTGGCGGGGTGGGGACTTGGAGGGGGATAGGCTGTGTACTCAGCATAGTCATTTTGTAGGATACCTTAAGTTTTTCCTTGAAAACAAGCAGTTAGAGGGTTTACTATCACTTTGGGTTTGACTAAGAGCTGTATGATTAGCTAAATAATGTACAGTTTGGGAGACAACTCTGCATTGAATCATTCTGTGTTGACCTTATTCTGTTTTGGCCTAAAATCCATCCCATTCAAGCATACCAGTTTTAGCTGCTTAAAATTTAAAAATTGAAAACATTATCTTCATTGTAGTGAAATACTGGTGATGTGTGGAAGGGGAGTTAGTGGAAAATTTAAATCAATTGATTTACTTATGAAAAAAGAGAAAAGAGACTTGTACTATCATATAGATATGGCTGTATTTTCTTTAACTACCTTATTGTTGAGCATAAACTCGTCTTTAGGCTTAGGTTAAATTCCTGAAAGTGGCATCGTATTTTATTGTCTTGTGTTTGTTTTTTCCATTTAGAATGAGGTTAATTTTTTATATATGTATTATACATTTGTACTTGTTTCATCAATTGCCTATTATTATTATTTATTATTATTATTTTTTTGAGACAGAGCCTTGCTCTTTTGCCCATGCTGGAGTGCAGTGGCATGTTCTTGGCTCACTGCAACAGCTGCCTCCCAGGTTCAAGCAATTCTTTTGCCTCAGCCTCCCGAATAGCTGGGACTACAGGCACATGCCACCACACCCGGCTATTTTTTTATATTTTAGTGGAGATGGGGTTTTGCTCTATTGCTCAAGCTGGTCTTGAACTCCTGAGCTCAGGCAGTCTGCCCGCCTTGGCTTCCCAGAGTGCTGGGATTACAGGTGTGAGCCATCGTGCCCAGCCGAATTGCCTATTATTATAATATGTTCTTTCTCATTTAAAAGGTATTATGCAATCTCCTAGTGTATTTAAAACTGTTAACCTTATCATGCATGTCATACATATCTTCCCTATTTTACTTGCTTTTCATTTTGTCTTACATAATGTATAGGAGGTTTGAATTTTTAGATAATCATATAAATACGTCTTTTTATGTTTCTATTTTTAGATTCCTGCCTGAAGAGATCTTTTCCACTCCAAGTTTTTAAAAAACTATTCACTTACATTTTACCTTAGTATGCAAAAAAATTAAATCCTGAATATATTCATTAAATCTTGGAATATGATGGAGCTATTTTAACTTGTTTTTTGCCAAATTGTAGAATATAGATTTCCCACTAATATTGGAACAAAAAAGAAGTTTGGTCAAAGAAAATAGATTTTCAGATTTATGATACTAGTATGGGAGATCATTTTGAGACTTTTCAAACTTTAAAGATAAAGGATTTACTGAAGGCATGTATCTGAGGCAGATCAATGTAGTGGAATTGGATTTGAATTCCAGTCCTGCTCCTTGCCAGTAAGCTTCTAAACCTCTTTAGATTACAGTTTTCTGAATGCTAGAATTGAAATAGTAATACCTGCTTACAAGATTGTTGGTAGAAATGAATTAAGTGAAATAAAGTTAGGTAAATAACTTATATGTAGTAGCTAGTAGTTGGTAGTTGCAGTGATGGTGATTATTGTCATCATCATTTGCTTCCCCTAAAGAATCCCAAATTTACAAATAGATAGTGTAGTCTCCTTTAAGTGGATTCTCTGAGTTTCAAAGAAGAGTTTGAGTACATATTTTAGATTTGAGTCTTGTTCTAACTGAATGAATCTCTTCACTACACTGGTGATTATAATTGTGTATGCTGAGAAACTGGGGGTAAGTGTAATGACAGTCAAATGCCATGCTATAGTTTGTTTTTATGATGGCAAGTGACAAGAGTATTTTATATTTAATGTTAAGTACAGAGATTTTAAGGCATTTGTAATGTCTTTAAGAATGTGATAGCTAAATCAGTAGAGGATGTAAGCCCTCTCAGATGTGCAACTAGAAGCAATGTTGTTGAGTAGAGGAAAATAAAAGGGAATGAAGGAAGGAGGCAACTAGGATTGGTAGTTTCATTTATTATTATTATTATTATTATTGTTGTTATTATTTTTTGAGACAGAGTCACGCTTTGTTGCCCAGACTGGAGGGCAGTGGCACGATCTTGGCTCACTGCAGTCTCCACCTCCCAGGTTCAGGTGATTCTCCTGCCTCAGCCTCCTGAGTAGCTGGATTACAGGCGCCCGCCACCACACCTGGCTGTTTTTTGTATTTTTAGTGGAGACAGGGTTTCACCATGTTGGCCAGGCTGGTCTTGAACCAGAGGATCAGCCCGCCTTGGCCTCCTGAAGTGCTGGGATTACAGGTGTGAGCCACCGCGCCCGGCCTCATTTATTATTAGACTCTTAGGGATGGCAAATTCTTTACATGAGGAAAATGATTTATAGGAAAGACTCAGTAAAATAAGCAGATTTTTGAAGCTTTCTATCTTTACATATAGAACGCCATCTCTGCATGACTCTGGTGATATTTTTCAGCAACCCCTGTGAATAGTCTCTCTCCTCATATTGTTTCTTTTTAAAAAAAAAATTTTTAGGCTCACAGCTATAATCACAGCACTTTAGGAGGCCAAGGTGAGCAGATCACTTGAGCTCAGGAGTTCAAGACCAGCCTGGGGAACATGGTGAAATCCTGCTTCTACAAAAAATACAAAAATTAGCCAGGCGTGGGGTGGTATGCACATGTGGTCCCAGCTACTTGGGAGGCTAAGGTGGGAGGATCACTTATGCCCAGAAGGTCAAGACTCCACTGAACCATGATCATACACATTGCACTCCCACCTGAGTGACACAGTAAGACCCTGTCTCAAAAACAATTTTTTAAAAAAATTTACTTTTATTTTCTTTAGCAATACAAACAGGGTCTCACTGTGTCACCAGGCTGGTCTTGAACTCTTGGCCTTAAGCATGATCCTTCCACCTCAGCCTCCCAAAGTGCTGGGATTACAGGTGTGAGCCACTCTGCTCAGCATTCTCAC
>NW_012120710.1:9194599-9201608 GCF_000951035.1 Colobus angolensis palliatus | reverse complement strand
CTCCCTCCCTCCCTCCTTCCTTCCTTCCCTCCCTCCCTCCTTCCTTCCCTCCCTCCCGCTCTGTTGCCCCAGCTGGAGTGCAATGGTGTGATGCCAGTTCACTGCACCCTCTGCCTCCTGGGTTCAAGTGATTCCCCTGTGTCAGCTTCCCCAGTAGCTGGAATTACAGGTGCCTGCCACCACATCCAGCTAATTTTTGCATTTTTAGTAGAGACAGGTTTTCACTATGTTGGTCAGGCTGGTCTTGAACTGCAGACCTCAGGTGATCCACTCTCCTTGGCCTCCCTAAGTGCTGGGATTACAGGCATGAGCCACCACGCCCAGCCATGTTATTTCTTATTTGTAAGTCTTTGCTTATGCTTTTATTTTTGCTTTGTCTGTCCCTGCCATACCTACAACCCCTTTCCTTGAGGGAAATACTGAGTCCTGTTCATTCTTTAAGATTCAGCTTAGTGTCACCTCCTCGTGGAAGTCTTGCATCATCTCTTCTACTTCAGCACTGTGGCACTTTGAGACAAGTTTTCTTTTAATCCCCCTGTTTTGTGCGTGTGCATGCAGACCAAATCTTCGTCAGCACTAGATATTGTCAGTTATTAAATTTAATCCTTCTAATGTGTAGTGATACCTCATTGTGGTTTTTAGTATTTCTCTGATGCCTAATGTTGTACATCTTTTCATGTGCTTATTTGCTATCCGTGTATCTTCTTTGAAGTATCTGTTCAAATATTTTGTTAATTTAAAAAATAAGATTGCTTTATTATTTTGTTTTGAGCGTTCTTTATATATTCTGGAGAGTTTTTTTTTCCAAGTACGTGTTTTGCAGATATTTATTCTTAAACCCTGACATGTCTTTTCCTTCAGCTTTCAAAGAGCAGAAGTCTTAACTTTTCTTGAAAGTTAGTTTATCAGTATTTTTTCTTTTATGGATCATGCTTTTTATGTTATGTCTAAGTAATCTTTGCCTAATTCAAGGTCACAAAAACTTTTCTCTGATGTTTTCTTCTAATGTTTTATAGTTATTGATTTTATATTTAAGCTCATGGTCCTTGTAAGTTTACTTTGGGATGCAAGGTATGGATTGATGTTTATTTATTTATTTTTCCATATGGATATACCATTGTTCTAGCACCATTTGTTGAAAAATCTGTGCTTTCTCTATGGTTATCTTTTTGTTGTAAATCTATTGATCATGTGTGTGGGTCTTTTTCTGGTTTCTCAGTTCTGTTCCATTGAACTGTGTATGTCTATTCTTTCATGAATACCAAACTCTCTGGATTACTGTAGTTTTAGTAAGTCTTGAAAAATCAGATACCATGCACATCTATGTTTATATCTTTTTCAGAAGTGTACTGGCTATTTTAGATTGTCTTTCCATATAAATTTTAGAATTAACTTGATTTCTGCATGGGGAAATATACAGAAGAAGAGGTGAAAGAAGACTTAAGCCAAGAGTGATGAGAAGGAAGTTGATCCCCATTAAAAAAAGATGCAAATGTACATATCAGAGGGGATAGAAAACACAAACTAAATCAAAAAAGTGAAAAGAAGTCTGGGTGCAGTGGCTCATACCTGTAATTCCAGCACTTTGGGAGGCTGAGGTGGGCAGATCACTTGGGCCCAGGAGTTCAAGACCAGCCTGGGCAACATGGTGAAACCCATCTCTACAAAAAAATACAAAACTTAGCTAGATGGTGGTGGCGTACACCTGTAGTGCTCGTTACTCAGGAGACTGAGGTGAGAGAATCACTTGAACCCAGGAGGTTGAGGCTGCAGTGAGCTGAGGTTGCACCACACTACACTCCAGCCTGGGTGATAAAGTGAGACCTAGTGTCAAAAAAAAAAAAATTAGTTTATATTCAGTATCTTTAGATGAGTGGGAGGCATTAAATGCAAGGCATTAAAGCATTGTAATTGTTAAGTTAGGTGGAGACTAAGACTTAATTTGGAATTCTGAGAGGAAAATCATAAGCTTAAGTTGTCCATATTGATAATGAAATAAAATGAAACATGTCTATAGTAGCATTATTTTTGAAAATTTGAAGTGATTGATAGATTTATAACCCCCGGTCTGGTCTCTGTTTTTTTATTTTAGTATTTATTTATGTTTCATGTTGTTGCTGCCGCTGTGGTCTTGTATCTCAAATATGGGAGAAAGTTTCTAAATATGCAGAAAAGGAATTGTATTCTAATTCTTCTCCTTTATTTCCTCCCGGCATTACTATAACTGACAAGTAGACTATGCCCTCATCACTTTCCAGAGCCAGAAGCTTCCTGTAAGTTATCTCTGGATTGCCGTAAAGTTATCTTTGAATTACCTTTGGAAAGATGTATAACAAGTAATAACATTTTCGCATATTCATCTAGGGGCTTTATTGCCACATATGCCTACGCATTTTATTTGCATAGATAACTACTGTTTGACTTGAGATATATTTAATAAATAGAGCCCCAAGAATAAACTGACTAGAAATAAGACATATTGAGTCCAAGTATTTCCTTGTTCCTTGGGTTATCTAATTATTTGGTTTGCTAGCAAGGATTGTAGAAAATAATAATATCACTGATTTAGGAAACCAGTTACTATCATCTTAAGTTAAATGTACTAGTATGCGTTTAACCCATTATCTTCAGTCACATTTCCCAATATTAGGCCATTTAAAACTTCCCATTCTTATCCTGGGAACTCTGTTCTCTCCACCTATTCTTGACCATGCCAGAGGTTATCAGTTGTTCATCACCCTCATCCTTTGTGATAAGAATGTTTTATTTTCCCTTTAGTTGTTCTGCTTATTTTAGAGTAGTGACAATAGAGAACAATGCAACTACCGGATGAGGGAGAAAAAGAAAGTAGTAACAAGAAATGCCAAATTCCTTGCAGAATTATTGAAAAGCAAAATACTGTATAGCTTTTCTTTTTCAAGTAGTGCTGTGGAAACAGTATATGCTCCATGAGGGTGAGGACAATGTACATCTTGTTCACTATTGAAGCACCCTAGTGCTTGGTACAGTAAATGTCAGTAGTGAGCAATAGGCATGCAATAAATATTTCTTGAATAAATGTTAAACTGGTCAGAAACATTAGACCTCAGAAGTTTGAAGGTTATTTTTTTCAATAATGATGAGTGACTTTGCCATTATAAAACGTAAGTTTTTTTTTAGAGTGGTCACAGAGCTGGAGATGTCATGAACACTTGGAATTAAGTCTTTTTTTAAAAACATGTTTGCATTATTTTATGATCTATGAACTTTAGTTGAATATATAATTAAAAAAAGACAAATGCCATCCACAGGCCCTTGGTATGGAAATGGAATGGGATTGCTAATGAAATTTTTCTTTATCCCAGGGCGTCATTTAAGCTCTTGGGATTGCCATAAATCTTTAATTTTGTCAATATGATCTTACTATATGCAGTATAGTTTGCTAGGGGCAGTTTTTGTAGTATCAGCTGCTCATCTCATTCAGGTGAAGTACAAATTTAGTATGACAGTTGTAATGATTAATAGTTGCGTATAGTTAAAAGTAAATATTATAGTTGGGTGTAGTGGGGACACCTGTAGTCCTAGCTGCTTAGGAGGCTGAGGCAGGAGGATTGCTTGACCCCAGGAGTTTGAGGTCAGGCTGGGCAACATAGATAGACACTGTCTCTTAAAAAAAAAAAAAAAAAGACTAGGCCCTGTGGCTCATGCCTGTAATCCTGCTAGCACTGGGAGGCCAAGGCAGGAGGATCTCTTGAGGACAGGAGTTCAAGACCAGCTTGGGCAACATAGTGAAACCTCATCTCTAATAAAAATGAAATAAAATAAAATTAGTTGGGTGTGATAACATGTGTCAGTAGTCCCAGCTACTGGGGAGACTGAGGAGGGAAGATCACTTGATCCTAGGATTTCAAGCTTGCAATGAGCTATGATTGTACCACTGTCCTCCAGCCTAGGTGACAGAGACCCTGTCTAAAAACAACAACAACAATAAAAAAGATACTGATAAGGAAATAGAAACTTAAAAAATGCCACAGTGCAAGAGTTACTTGCTTTGTTAAGCAAGATAAACACAGACACATTTTCTCAGGAAGGGAGCTTATAGTGGTTAAGACCAGATGGGAAGGATAGTTATTTATTAAGATGAGTATGTAGTAAATCACACACACAAAAATACATGTTTTCCCTTCTGTAACTTTTGGGAATAAATGCCAATATAAGACAGATTTATCTGAGAATGTGTAAAATGGAATAAGTTATTGATATTTACTCTAAACTCTAAGCCTCATATAGGCTTATTTTTGTGTTCTTTCAATTTTAGGAACTCTGCCAGCATCTGTATCTCTGCGTATGACTGATTTTGCAAACTATTGTTAAGATGATTAGTGATTTGTATTTTGGGTTAGATTTCATTGAGTTAGCAGTCTGATTCATTATGAAGCACTCCAGTGCTTGTAGGATTTTTAGTCTGAATCCTAAATGAAATAACACTAATTGTGCCAAACTACAGACTGAGATAAAATGACCTTACACTTAGGGTGGTAAGAGAGAGACTGTAATTTAACGCTATAGGACTTACATCTTTACATACACTGTAGAGGCTTCTGTTTTTTTGTAAGCTACTCTAGATGACCAGTATTTACAGAAGCTTAGTTCTAGCTTTTACCAGTTTGCCTTGATTTGGCCAGCTTGTTTTTTTCAGGGGGAGTTATGCTGGTTTATTTTCCTAGTGCTACATATAAAACTTGAGATTTGGGGTAGTATATTTGGATGTATTTCATATGTATTTTTAAAATATACCTTTCATTGAAATAGCATGTTATGTAGATTTATTTGCAGTTTTGGAAACTCTAAATTTAAATTTTTCTGTGCAAAACAGACCTAGCGTTCCATATAATATTGCTTATAAATTTAAAAACTAAAATACAACCCCCCCAAAAGACATTAAACATTTTTTTATTTTTAATGTTTTTTAAAATTTTACTTTTAAGTTCTGGGATACATGTACAGAACATGCAGGTTTGTTATATAGGTATGCATGTACCATGGTGGTTTGCTGTATCTATCAACCCCTCATCTAGGTTTTAACTCCTGCATCCATTAGGTATTTGTCCTAATGCTCTCCCTCCCCTTGCCACCCACTCCCCGACAGGCCCCGGTGTGTGATGTTCCCCTCCCTGTGCCCGTGTGTTCTCATTGTTCACCTCCCACTTAGGAGTGAGAACATGCAGTGTTTGGTTTTCTGTTCTTGTGTTAGTTTGCTGGGAATGATGGCTTCCAGCTTCATACATGTCCCTGCAAAGGACGTGAACTCACTCTTTTTTTAAGGCTGCATATTTTTTAATGTTTTTTAATGCTATGTTGCCCAGGCTAGAGTGCAGTAGCTGTTCAGCGGTGTGGTTATAGTGCACAATGGCCTTGAACTCCTAGCTGCAAACGATCCCTCCACCTCAGCCACCCAACTAGGTGGGACCAGAGGAGTGTACTGCTGTGCCCAGCTTTGAAATACATTTTCTATGAAGTCAGTATTTTACAGAGTTATCTGAAGTTTTTGTTTAATAGAACCGGAGACAGATTTATTAAAGTCTTCACTCTGTGGTAGTGTTTAATCAGCCTTTGGTGATGGAGATTAAAACTTTTTAATGTAAGGAGTATATAAGACATAGGAGAAAATCGGGTTCCTTATCTAGGACTGATGGTTACTCTCAGAAATTTTACTCAGAGTCTCTGAGGCCTTTGTAGGAGTCATGCTAAGAAATGAAGAAATAAAGAGTAAATGAATGGCAGACTCAAAAAGCAGCTTGTGTAGTATTTGGGGAACTAAGTGGAGTGTTTTACATAGTGTTGAAATGAAGTTAGATGGTGAAGTTGGAAAGGTATTGCTAACAGGCTTTGTTATGTAATCGGGATTCCCAGTATAAATTTGGTTGATGTAATGGGAGGATCTTTTGAGAATCTATGTAAGTTGTTGTAGAAATTAGAAATTCTTGGAAAAACTATTTAAAAAAACTGCCTCTTCATTAGTTTGAAATTAAAGATAAGAAATTAATTGCACTACGTTTTCCCAAATAAAACATTTCTCTTTCTTGGATGAAAAATGTTAATCACTCAGTATTTAAGTCTTGCACTGAGCTGTATATGAGACTATTTGAAGCCACATGATCAGTGTCACATTTAGAGATTGAAGTTACATTTGAATAATTTATTTCATAATTTTAAGATATTTTGAAATAGATTTTTGTGGTATGCCTACAAGGTGGAAAGTTGATGCCGAGACCTGAGAGGGGGAAATAAAGCTGAACAGAAGGATTTAATAATGTTAATTTCCTGAAATTGAGTTCTCTGTTATTGATTGATTGATACAGGGTCTCACTCTGTTGCCCAGGCTGTAGTGCAGTGGGGTAGTCTTGGCTCACTGCAGCCTGCACCCCGGGTTTAAGTGATTCCTATGCCTCAGCCTCCCATGTAGTTGTGATTTACAGACATGGGCCACCACACCCGGCTAATTTTTGTAGTTTTAGTAGAAACAGGGTTTCACCATTTTGGCTAGGCTGGTCTGAAACTCCTGACCTCGCTACTGACCTCAAGTGATCCACCCGCCTTGGCTACCCCAAGTGCTGGAATTACCGGCGGTAGCCACCTTGCTGGGCCAAGTTGCCTGTTTTTCATAGCACCATGAAAACCTGATTTTGGGGGCAGTCGTGACCAGAACTATACTAAATTATTTAGTGAACTCAAATGAGAAATGTTTTAGCTTCAGTCATTTTTATTGGTATCCTAATCAAATCCAAAAGAGACCTCTGACCCCTAATATGACAGTATTGATCTTACTTTGGTTTTTACATATTATAGATACTGGTAAACATTTTGTGGTGCTTTTTTTTTTTTTTTTTTTTTTTATTGTATAGCTTTGGCAACTTTGCTGGAGTGACATAGCGTGAAACATGCAGAATTAAAAAACAGAAATATAATTCCATATAGTATCTGTTTTAGAGATTAGAATTGGAGCACCAGAAAAGATGATAATTATTAA
>NW_012120710.1:9183616-9194539 GCF_000951035.1 Colobus angolensis palliatus | reverse complement strand
CCCAGCTACTCAGGAGGCTGAGGAATGGCGTGAACCTGGGAGGCGGAGCTTGCAGTGAGCGGAGATCCAGCCACTGCACTCCAGCCTGGGCGACAGAGCAAGACTCCGTCTCAAAGAAAAAAAAAAAAGAATTAAAAAACAGAAATAATATTTACTATAGTATCTGTTTTAGAGATTAGAATTGGAGCACCAGAAAAGATGATAATTATTAATCTTCTATCTAGATTTTTTTTTTTTTTTTTTTTTTTAAGGAAGAGCTTTTGTAATTTTAATGGACTTACAAAGATTGAAACATGCAGAATTAAAAAACAGAAATATAATTCCATATAGTATCTGTTTTAGAGATTAGAATTGGAGCACCAGAAAAGATGATAATTATTAATCTTCTATCTAGATTTTAAAAATATATGGGAAAATTGAACATGTGGATGAATTACCATTTCTTTGTATCAATTTTTTAAAAAGCGTTGGGTGTTAATTGGCTGTGAGATGAGTAGGGAGGGAGGAAGGTGGCAGATTTTAGGATTATAAAGCATATGATCATTGATCATTCCACAAATACATGTTAAGTGCTTCCTATGTGGCGGGAACTGTATAGAGATATAAAAAGGATGTGTCTCCACACAGAAACATAGTCCCCTTAAGGAACATCCCATCTAGTGGGAGCTGTGATTAAAACAGATTAAATTGCCTTCTAATCCTATGCCCTGTGTTTTATAAAAATGATCTAAAATTGGGCCGGGTGTGGTGGCTCACACCTGTAATCCCAGCACTTTGGGAGGCCAAGGCGGGTGGATCACGAGGTCAGGAGTTCGAGAGCAGCTTGACCAACATGGTGAAACCCCCATCTCTATTAAAAATACAAAAATTAGCTAGGCGTGGTAACATGCACCTGTAACCCCAGCTACTCAGGAGGCTGAGGCAGGAGAATCGCGTGAACCTGGGAGGCGGAGTTTGCAGTGAGTCGAGATCGCGCCATTGCACTGCAGCCTGGGTGACATAGCAAAACTCAGTCTCCAAAAAAAAAAAAAAAAAGATCTAAAATTAGTGAAACCTATATGTTTTTGCAAATTTAGGGTGTTTTACCCATTTTCATTGTAGGTAATGGATTATGTAGTGCGTCTTTGGATCTAGAACTGTTTGATTTGGCTTTGCTTAATCTTGTATTTTTTTGTAGACTCTTACATTACACAAAAGTACCCAGAGAGACACATGTGCCTTATGGTGTACAGCAGAAATTCTGAAAACCTTGTTACCTAAAAACTTTATTTTCAGAAGTATTATATATAGGCTGAATATGGTAGAAATCAAATTTCTTCTCCTGCAGAAAATGATCATATTCTTTGTGCTATATGAAGTTCTGAGACATTTATGGAAAATAAAATACAGCTTAGCATCGCCCAAATTGTATGATAAGATTAGAGTTGAAGAGCTTAACCTGGAAAGTTGGAAACTAATTACTGTTAACATATGAACAAATATGGAAAACTTTCTCTTTGCTCCTTTAAGTAAGTGGAAAGGAATGACTATTTTCCCTTTAGAAATGTGAGAGAAAATGATAATATGGGAAACTTTGATTGCATTCTTATAAACTAGCATTTTGATTTCTTGTTACATGATATAATATCTCTTTTTTCTTTAATCTCTATATGTAACAAATTTCAGATGACCTGAAAGCAACTCTTCAATTTGGGATATAAGGTCTAAACTTTACTTGAAAACAGTTCCAGATTCAGACACTTGGTTTTGGGGTGTGTGTATATATGTTAAAATATGAGCAAAGAACCCAATATAAATACTATGTGGCAATTTATTGAAAGCATACAGGAGTTTAATTTAGGCTCAGGATGTTGTGTCATTTGCTATTCTTGTTAGATATGAACTGGATTTTATTTTCTGCCTACTAGCAAGCAGTACTTCTTATGTTGGACCCCTTGAATAAGGTTACTTTTAGAGCCATTTGTCACCTACTTCATACATAGCACATTTGATGAGTTTTATGTCTAGCTGGTCATCATTGATGATTGTTCAGTGATTATTTTGGCAGTTACAGCAGGAAGATGGCACAGTATAGTGCTGTGCTGCATAACAACGTTTGAATTGCCTAACAATGCATTTCTCAGAACATATCTTTGTTAAACGACATATGAGTATACTAGTTTTGATTAGGGTGACCATGTAACTCATCCAAATTGGACTCTTTTGAGCATGAAAAGGGATGGTAATAATAATTGCTTCAGAACAACAAATATAAACCAAGACTGACCCAGGCAAACTAAGATATGTACTCATACTAATTAGGCCACTTTTGATTAGTAGTAACAGAAAATACAATTCAAACTAGCTTAAACAGTAAGGGAACTATATTGGCTTGTGTATCAGAAAAGGCCAGCATTTGGGTGTGCTACAGGTGTGATTCAGTGAGGACTCTGCCTTTGTTTTTCTGTTTTCCAGACTCTGCCTCCCATGGCTGACTTTCCTTATTGTTGTTGCATGGCTGCCAACAGCAATTTGGGCTGTATTCTTCTTTGTTTATGACCAGCAGGAGAGAGAAGCCTGCTTTTCCTATAAACATAGAAAGAGTTCTGCGGTTTTGTGATTATTAGATACTCCTGAACTAAATCTCTGTGGCAAGGGAAATGTCATGTGCTGATTGTCTTAGGCATGGGATATCTGAATATCACTGAGGAAAGGAGAATAGAATTACTGATTCTATTAGACTAGTCAGAGTCCATTCTGGAAACTACTGCTTGGGAAAGCAGTACAGCTAAATGAAGGGAAGGGGTTAGGAAGCAACCATGATGTTCATTGCAAAGTCCGGTGCTGTTGCTTATTTGCATTTTCCCTGAAGCATCTGATAATAAGTTCCTGCAAGATCCTAGCATACTGCAGATAACGTGTGTGTTTTCTTTTTCTGCAAGTGAGAATTTGTAGTATAAAATGACTTACTAGACTGGTAATGGGGAGAGAAAAGGAGTTTACCCTATCTTATTTTCTCTTTTTTTGAAGTAAAACTATAATAATTGTTGATCTCCTTTTTTTTTCTTTTTTTAAACAGACTAATAGGGATGCCAAAGGAAAAATATGATCCTCCAGATCCTCGCAGAATTTATACCATCATGTCAGCAGAGGAGGTAGCCAATGGGAAAAAATCTCACTGGGCAGAATTAGAAATCTCGGGTGAGTGGAATCTGAAGCATTTAATCTGGCATGTAATAGTGATAATAAAAAAGTTGAGTATTGCTATATTTTTTGTTGTACATTTTTAATTAGACAGACTAGTTGAAAAGCTACAAGATGTTGAGATAATAGTGTTTAATTTATCTGTTTTATGTGTGACTGAGTATCTTTGTTTCCATTCTTTGAGATTAATTACATTGAGCAGGCATCTGGAATTGAGGATATTGGGAGTTTAGTTTCTAAGTAAAACCAGGTTCTTTGATACAATAGATTTCATTTAGGCTATTTCAGAGTAATTATGTTTGCAAATTGAAATCTTTGCCATCCTCCTATCTCAGTGTCGGCAAAGAAGAAAACCTGGAAGCTATCTATTTAGTCTAATAAATTATAATTAACTATGTTATAGGACCTTACTACCTGTTTGGGATTGGGCAAAATAAAATGTGATTCCTAAAAACTCATAATTCTAGTCTAATAATGAGAAAAACATCAGACAAACTCAAGCTAAAGGACCTTGTGCAAAATACCTAGCTTGATTAATACTCAAAATTGTCATTGTCATGTAAAACAAGTAAAGGCTGAAACTGTCATAGACCAGAGGAGACTAAGGAGATGTAACTAAATGCAAAATGGTAGCCTGCATTGAATCTGGAATAAAAAGGTATAAAAATTGGTGAAATCCAAATAAAGTCTAGAGTTTAGTTAGTAGTAATGCACCAGTGTTGGTTTCCTAGTTTCGACAAATGTACCATGGTGATGATGCAGATTCTAATGTTAGGGAAGCTGAAGGAGGGATATATAGGAACTCTCTGTGTTATCTTGGTAACTTTTCTGTGAATCTAAAATTACTACAAAATTTAAAGTTTATTAAAAATATAAGTATTATTTTTCTTTTATGAATTGGTATAATACAGATTATATATAAAGTGCCATTTTTTCCCCAGTAGGCATTACCCCAAATTGTAATGTCAATAGCAAGAATTACTTGCACATTTAGCTAAAAGGTAACTGGGTGGATGGATGATTGGTAGTCAAAAGAATGAATATGAGCCGATCTTACTAAGTTAATCTAGGGTTTCTTAACCTTGGCACTACTGACACTGAGCTGAATAATAGTGGAGGGCTGTTGTGTGCATTGTGGGATATTTAGTAGCATTCCTGGCCTCTACTCACTAGATAGCAGTAGTACCCCTTCAGTTGTGGCAACCAAAAATGTCTCCAGGCATTCCAAATCCTTTGAGGAAACCAAATTGCCTCTCGTTGAGAACTACTCAGTTAAACTCCAACGGTTTCCACATTTTGCCACTTCTCATTTAATACATGGAAGGTTCATGAGAAAGAGTGGTTGTCATGTGAAAGTGGCATGAACGTAAAGGAGGGCCAGGCCTCCTTTTGGAAGCAGTCAAATGCATTAAATGAAAAACTAAAATGTCAGAGATACAATATCCATGTGTATTTGCAGCCTCTCTTACCACTTTTTAGCCCTTGTAGTTTAGGTGTCATCTTGGGCCTGGGGTTTTACACTTCAGTATTTTGCCTTTTAGGTAGAGTGCGGAGCCTAAGTACATCACTTTGGTCATTGACACACTTGACAGCGCTGCACCTAAATGACAATTACCTTAGTCGCATTCCACCTGATATTGCCAAGCTTCATAATCTGGTTTACCTGGATCTGTCATCCAATAAACTCAGAAGTTTACCAGCAGAACTAGGAAACATGGTGTCTCTCAGGTGAGGAAGTAATACAGACATGACTCACTATATAAAATTCTAAATTTAAGAAAATTAGGGATGTTACTCAATTGTAGGATTTCTGTGTGTTGTAACTATCAAATTATATAAACTGTCTAAGCATAGTGCTTGAGTTGGCCTCCGTTATTCATTTCTTTTCCTTTCTTTAAATCTGGAGGGTCTTGAATTAGAATGTGCTTGTATTACCAGTTTCCTTGACAAACTTGAGGTGGGGTGAGGCTAAAATAGTAAGTCTCATTATCCGATGTGATAAGACTAATCAGAAATACTTGAAAAATGAAGTTTTGCTGATGAATACAACTGATAAGAACATATCTCTATTATATGAGTCAAAGTATATTTATATTTCATAATACAACTCCTTAAGGAAACCTTAAAACCCAATGAATGGGATTTATTTCTAATTTTTAGGGATTCTTTAAAAATTCACTAAAGAAATCCTAAAAAAAAATTACCGGAAATCTTAAGATCTTATCTAAATGTTTCCAATGATTATCTGTTGAGTAATAATTTTTAAAAATTGCCATCACATGTTTAAACTTAAACATTGTTTTAAAATCTTGTTCTTCACTATCCTTTACTTGCTTTTTTTACTTTTGGTCATCCACTAATGAGGGTGCTATTTTTTTCCTATATTCTGCTCAAAATTTCACAGTCATAAAGTTAGATCTTATTTATGCTGTCCTATTCTTGTCTGTACTATCTATGCTTTATTTTAATATTTATGTTTTGTGTCAGTAATTGTCGATCACAGTATTTTTTTCATCTTTTCACATTTTCTTGTCTTCTTTAATATACTTCACCTGTTTCTTATTAATCTTTTTATTAATTTTTTGGTTTGTTTTCTTAGTATTTTGATATGATTAGAGTAGTATTCAGTTATTTAAGGTATAGGTGATTGGCTACTAATTACAGTTTATTCCTGAAGTTTGTGTAAAAATTTGTACTTTTTTCTATTGATTAGAAGGGGTTCAAGGATATCTATTGGTTAGATACTAAAGATATCTGTCACATTTGCATTTGACAGGCATTTTTGGTGAGAAAAAAGGGGGTAGATTTAGCCTGAGAATGATAATGCACCTCCAACTTTAATGTGAGCTAGAGAATGAGTAAATCGTAGAAATAGAAACATTGTTAATAGTAGTGGCAATTACACATTTCATAGTAATTTTATATTGTACAATGTTTTTGGATGAGGACATAGAAATGTGCCTTGAATATAAACAATCACTCATAGTATGTTAGAAGGAGCGTTAATGGCATATACAGATGTTAATAAAACTTAGTATATTAAACTAAATTTTTATTTTTTTAAAAAACAGGGAATTGCTTTTAAATAACAATCTGTTACGGGTTTTGCCTTATGAACTTGGTCGGCTCTTCCAGCTACAAACTCTAGGTTTGAAAGGTAAGTGACTTTTAAACAGTTTTCAGGTATTCTGATCCTTTGAAAGAGCATTTTGGTCTTTAGATTAAAAGTTAAGTTTTAGTATGATTTTGAGAATGTGACTACGTGTGCTTTCTCTTGAAAGAAAAGTAGTTCTTTATGTATCAAATTGAACTTGAAGATTTCAGTATGTGCCATCATTTTAACAAACTTGTAAGGGGAAAATTTTTTGGTTTTTATATCTTACCTTTAATTTTCTGTCAAACTGAAATTTCTTAGAAGAGATAATTTAAATTAACAGTTAAAAAAAAATAAAAGTGAATACTAGGCCGAGTGTGATGGCTCACGCCTGTAATCCCAACACTTTGGGAGGCCGAGGCGGGTGGATCACCTGAGGTCGGGAATTTGAGACCAGCCTGACCAACATGGAGAAACCTACTAAAGTCTCTACTAAAAATACAAAATTAGCTGGGTGTGGTGGTACATGCCTGTAATCCCAGCTACTTGGGAGTCAGGAAAATCGCTTGAACCCAGGAGGCGGAGGTTGCGGGAAGCCAAGATCACGCCATTGCGTTCCAACCTGGGCAACAAGAGCAAAACTTTGTCTCAAAAAAAAAAAAAAAAAGAATTACTTTACATAATAATAGTCTAAACCTCAGCCAGAATGCCTCATGTTTAGCTTTTGATTAAATAAAATAGCATTGATGTGATTATAGGAGAGAAAACGTTATAATAGTAAAATTAGCTATACCTGTTAAGTAAATTATTCTAAGTAACATGTGTTAATCCAAAATGCATGCTTCTCTGACTGTCTTTCTCAGTCAATTTGGGATGAAAGGCACACTCAATTCATAGAAACATTGACATTTGTATAATTTTCTCTTATGGCATAGCATGTAAGAGTTTATGATTAATAGGACCAAATACAAATATTCTGTATTAAACATTTTCTTCTGTGCTCATGAGGAATAAACATCAGTCAAAGCCTTGTAAAGTATACACTTTCATAGATTTTATTTTCCTTCTTAAAAGACTATTTTAGTTTCCATGATAATGTTCTGCCGGCATTTGCTTATGTCATATAATGGATCATTAAGAATGAAATTTGAATAAGATTAGAAAGAATGATGATATTATTGGTTGAAATAACATATGATAGTTAGGTTTCCTTATTCAGTTTCATAAATTAGGCAATTATATGAATGGTTTGAATCTTGTGTTTATAGTTTCTCTGTAAGATTTTATTGATTTTTTAAAATCACATATGAAGTAGAGAGGGAGAATACTTATATCTAAAATATTTTCCTGAGGATTGAGGATTAACCCAAGGCATTTGAAATTGTACTGTTGAGACATTTTGCCTCATTTTCTTTATGCTCAATCTCATTCTTATATAGTTGAGATAGCCATTCAGCTAGAGTTGGAGTAGGGGACAAGTCTGTTCCTCACTAGCAGCTATTTTCTTCTTCCTGATATTGATAGAAAGCGTATCAATGACAAATGAATAATTTACTTTTTTTGTTTTGAGATGGAGTTTCGCTTTTGTTGCCCAGGCTGGAGTGCAATGGCACCATCTCGGCTCACCGCAACCTCCACCTCCCCACAACCTCTGTCTCCCACATTCAAATGATTCTCCTGCCCCAGCCTCCCAAGTAACTGGGATTACAGGCATGCGCCACCATGCCCGGCTAATTTTTTGTGTTTTTAGTAGAGATGGGGCTTTCTCCATGTTGGTCAGGCTGATCTCCAACTCTTGACCTTAGGTGGTCCGCCTACCTCGGTCTCCCAAAGTGCTGGGATTACAGGCGTGAGCCATCACTCCATGCGAGTAATTTGCTGTTGAATCCAGTGGACTTACCCTTTGTATTAGAAACATTCCTGAAAAAGCACCTGTTAGTATTTCTTACTCTTTCATAACTCTGTTTCATATTATCTCAAGTACAAGCATGTTTCCAGAAAATTTGTACTAAGTATCAACTGAATGAGTAATTTTGAATATTATCTTCTTAGTCCTTCATTCAGTTTTTCTAGTTAAAATGATAGTTTTCCAAACAATTGTCTTTGACTGGCCTTCCATTCTAGTGGCCTTTTGTCTACTGATTTACATTCTTTGAAATCTATCAAGTCAGACACCAGCTCTGCTTCACCAACTGTAACTTAGCTTTGTTTATGCCTGTGGATAAATTCTTTTTTATTAAATTTCAATTTGTTATATGGTAAGTACCTATACGTAGCCCTTTTCTAAACTTCTTTGAGAGTCTATTTAGTTTTTTGTCAGTGCCACTTTCCATGGTGATCCAGGAAACCAGATCTCTTCCTTTTAAAAAGTTTAAGATGGTAGTAGCAGGAGTGGCTTTTGAAGCAATTTAAGGGATACAGTGTTGCTAATGAATGGTAGTTTTATATTCTTAGGAAGGTAAAATTTGAAATAATTTCAGTCAGTCTTACTAACCATATTATGGCACTTTATGTCAAAAAAAAAAAATGGGATGGAACATTTGAAATAGCACTGTGATATAGTTAAAAGAAACAATGAGGATGAACTGCTTCCAAGACATTTTGTCTTGAAACTGGAAGATTTTTTTTTTCTCTATTTCCTTTTCTTCCTTTGAAACTCAGATACTGAAATTTTAGTAATGATTTGGGTCATGCTGGCTCAACAAGCTAATTTTTAGAAATTTTATTTTGAGATTTGAGGAGAGTGTGGAGAGTAGGTTATTTGAGGAATTAGGATAAGGAGGCCAATTTTAAAACTATAGACACAGACATGGCCAATCTAGTAAGTTGGAAGTGTTCTGTGAAGTCACTTAGAAAAATAAAAATGTATTAATTTTATGAAGAAAAGGCATAAGTAAAAGCAACTCTCATACAGTTATTGTAAAAGAATTTAGAATTCATGTCCTAAGGTGTAAGGCAATACTTTATCAGACATGTGGGCCAACAAGTTGTCCTTGAGCAATAAAAATTGATGTCCCAGGTCATAAAAATATGTAGGACCTCACTAATTTTGAAAATTTCTAGCTTTCTTCCAAGAATTATTTGGTCCATTTATGGACCATGTCAGTGGAAGACTTACTTTGTAAATTTGTTTTATTCTTGAAGTATAATATAAAAGTAATTAACATACATTTTAAAGAAAATAATTAAATGAATAGCTGTTCTCCTATTAGCCAATATTTTAAATACCTTTTTTAAAAAAATGCACTGGGAAAATATAATTGTCATTTATATAGGAGACAAAATACTTATTTTTGTGTTGTATGTGAGCTTCTGAAAATCAATAAGAAAAAGAACAGTCTAATAGAGAACATACCAGATGATATACAAAGAGGTCTAAAATTGGACCTGATCAGCCTTATGTATAATAATAGTACAGATTGAAATTATATTCAATTACCATTTTTCACCTATCAGATTGGAAGGATTAGAAAAATTTGACAAAATAGCCCTGTTGGTGAGATTATGGGGAAATAGCCACTATCATACCTTGTCATTATAGATACTGTATACCTTTTATGTTTCCTGCATTTTCTTTCACGATTACGTCTTTCTCCCAGATGTTACTACTATCCTGAATTTAGGTATTGGGGTTATGTATGCATCTGTTAAAGGTGTTTTAACCTTTTTATGAATGGAATCCTTAATTTTCCATGACTTGTTTTGTTTTTTGTTTTGTTTTTTTTGTTTGAGATGGAGTCTCACTCTGTTGCCCAGGCTGGAGTGCAGTGGTGTGACCTTGGCTCACTGCAAGCTCCGCCTCCTGGATTCACACCATTCTCCTGCCTCAGCCTCCCAAGTAACTGAGGCAACAGGCACCTCCCACCATGCCCAGCTAACTTTTTTGTATTTTTAGTAGAGACGGTGTTTCACCATGTTAACCAGGATGGTTCTGAATCTCCTGACCTCGTGATCCACCCATCTCGGTCTCCCAAAGTGCTAGGATTACAGGCGTGAGCCACCACACCCGGCCTATGACTTGGTTTTTATTCAGCATTATGTTTTTATGATTCAGCCATGTTGATGCGTACATCTAATGACAATTCATTGTTTTACTGCTGTATTGTATTCTGATATGTGAATATGCTATAATTCATTCATTCTGCTGTAGATATTTAGGTTGCTTCCATTTTTGTTTTTGGCTACTATAAGTAGTACAGCCATGAACATTCTCATACATGTCTTCTGATATACTTCATAGGAATGGAATTGGGATGTAGAGGTCTGTACATCCTTAGGTTTTTTAGGCAATGCCATAATGTTTTACAAAGTAGTTGTACTAAAAGATACTACTTAAAATTATACAGTTTTCATTTTCAGTCTTTTCTCCAACACTTGATATTGTCAGATTTTTAAGTTTTGCCAGTTATTGAGTATGCAATAGTTTCTAACTGTTCTCTTAATTGACATTTTCCTAATTGCTGATAAGATTTTGCATTTTTTCATGTGTCTGTTGGCCATTATATTTCTTTGAAATTACTATTGATGTTTTTGCCTATTTTCTATTCGATGGTTTCTTACTGAACTGGGGGAGTTCTTTTTTCTATTTTGCATTATAAGTGTCTTCTCCCACTCCGTGGCTTTTCCTTTTGTTTTCTTGTATCTTT
>NW_012120710.1:9181657-9183056 GCF_000951035.1 Colobus angolensis palliatus | reverse complement strand
CCACCACACCCAGCTAGTTTTTGTATTTTTAGTAGAGACAGGGTTTCACCATCTTGGTCAGGCTGGTCTTGAACTCCTGACCTTAGGTGATCTACTTGCCTCAGCCTCCCAAAGTGTTGGAATTACAGATGTGAGCCACTGTGCGTGGCTCTTGTAATTGATTTTTTTTTTTTTTTGAGAAAAGCCGCATAAAGCACTTTTATTGCAATAATAAAACTTGAGACTCATATATGGTGCTGGGGGGAGGGGGCAGCAACTATTTCTCTCACCAAATCACTACACAGGACAGCAAAGGGGTGAGAAGGGGCTGAGGGAGGAAAAGCCAGGAAACTCTGAGATCAGCAGAGGGAGCCAAGCATCAAAAAACAGGAGATGCTGAAGCTGCGATGACCAGCATCATTTTCTTAAGAGAACATTCAAGGATTTGTCATGATGGCTGGGCTTTCACTGGGTGTTAAGTCTACAAACAGCACCTTCAATTGAAACTGTCAATTAAAGTTCTTAAGATTTAGGAAGTGGTGGAGCTTGGAAAGTTATGAGATTACAAAATTCCTGAAAGTCCATTAGAAAAACCACAGGACGAAAAAAAATAAAAATAAAAAAAATAAGCCAGGCCACAAAGAAGGCTTCAGAGGTCCCTGCTGGCCCAGGGACAGATACCTGTAGTGTCCAGCATCGCAGTGAACATGATCTGCTTTCAAAGGCAGAGGGTTTAAGGGGAGGATGGGGAGGGAATGGTGGAGGCGAAGGCTCTCCCCATTCCCACCTCAGTTTTAGATAGGGCTTTTAATTTAACCCAAGGACGTCTCTCAACTTGGAAAATAATTCAGTCCCCAACAGCGCCTCAAATCTGCTATGGCTTTGCAGCGCAGCAGCAAGAATGTTTAATATATAATAGATAAAAATTTCATCCAAAAAATTAAAATAAAATATTCTTGCAACCCCCACCCAACACCAATTCCTATTCTAACGTTAACCTATCACTTGTGCTGTTAATACTTGACCATGTACTTAACTGGAAACCTATATTCAAAAGACTGAAACTGAATCTTCACCCCAAAATGAAAACAAAATAAAACGAACAACTTGAGGTTTATGGCATATAGTTTAGGTAAACACACATACGAGGAGAAAGGGGAAGAGGAAACGGAGGTGTCAGAAGCAAAGCTGAGTGACAGAACACATTCCGTCAGGGCAAATGTCTATACAGAGTGGAGTGGAACACCAGGAAAAGCTCCACATGGATTCATGTGCACACGTCTGGAGGCACCAGATCCCTCCATGGCAGATCCAAGAACAGGGAACTAACGGAGGAGGCCATTCCTGTCATTCCAGTTTTAGAAGCTCCACATCGAAGACGAGAGTGGCATGTGGTGGGATGATGCCTGGGTGCCCAGTG
>NW_012120710.1:9172267-9180571 GCF_000951035.1 Colobus angolensis palliatus | reverse complement strand
GTTTCACTCTGTTACCCAGGCTGGAGTGCAGTGGCGCAATCTTGGCTCACTGCAACCACTGCCTCCCGGGTTCAAACGATTCTCCCGCCTCAGCTTCCTGAGTACCTGGGATTATAGGCTCCTGCCACTACACCCAGGTAATTTTTGTGTTTTTAGTAGAGACAGGGTTTCACCACGTTGGCCAGACTGGTCTCAAATTCCTGACGTCAAGTGATCCACCCTCCTTTGCCTCCCAAAGTGCTGGGATTACAGGTATGAGCCACCGTACCTGGCCAACTGTTTTATTTTTTAAGGTTTTTCTTTCTCTTTTTTTCTTTTCTTGCCCATTTCCTATTTGCTGTTGGACATAGAAATACAATTGGTTTTTTATTTGTTTTAAAATTAATCTTATAGTAAGCCTTCTTGGCTAAAATCTCATTCTTCTAAAAACTTACCTGCAAATTTTTTGGAGTTTTACATTCAGTAATCATTTCATCTGAAATAATGCTTTGTTGGTTTTTTTTCTTTTCCAATTCTTACATATTTAATTTCTTTTTTCTTATTTTGATGCACTGACTCTAGGATAATTCATATGATGTTGAGTAGAAGCATTAATACTGGGCATACTTCTGTTGTTTCCAGTTTTAAAGGGAATGCTTCAGTATATGTTGGTGGCAACTATGCATTGTTTGGTTCTGGAAGTTGAGATAAATGTGTACCTATACTGGATTATACTTTCAAATACAAGCATTTAAGGCTACAGCTTTGCCTGTTTGGCTACTTTTTTGTTGCATACACTGTTTTGATATGAAGTATTACATTATTGTTTTGGTCTAAGTATTTTTAATATGGGTTATCATATCTTTCTTGACTTTCTTGAGGAGGCATTCTACTCTTTGTTTTTAATGTGGGTTCAGACCAGTTGCCTTACATAAAATTATTGATATTTTTGTTATTGCTGTCCTACCTTTTGATTCCACTGTGTGTAATTTTTTTCTGCTTCCTCGCCCTTCTAAAAGTAGGGTTTTTTTTCCATATTTTTCCTTCTGTTTACTTTCTCTTTGTTTGAAATTGCTCTATTCTGTTTCTAGACTCTTGTGTTTATTCTTGAGATAGTGCCTTGAATATATTTTTTAAAAGATTAATTTTAAAGTAACTTTAAAAATTGACCTGCTATTTATATATAGTGAAATTCTTACCTCTTTGGTAAGAATTGGTGTATAGTTCAGTGAATGTTGACAGACATGTAGTTGCATAACCAGCACCACAGTCAAGAACAGTTCCATCACTCTCCAAAATTCATTTATGCCTACTGAAGTCAATGCCTTCTTCTCTCAGCCCTTGACAACTGCTTTTCCAGAATGTCATATATTGGAACATACAGTATGTCGCCTTTTAAGTCTGGATTCTTTGGTTTAGCATAATGTGTTTGAGGTTCATTCATGTTGTGTGATAAAACCTGTGGCACATCCATATAATGGAATATTGCTTAACAGTAGAAATGAAGGAAAATGTGCTTTTTTGAAATTTTACCGTTTTGGATTTTACCTTTAGGTTGATGGTTTGTTTTAATTTTTATGTATGGCACAAAGTTTATTCTTTTGCATATACATATCTAGTTATTGTAGTATTATTTGTTGAAAAGATTATACTTTCTACAGGGAATTTTCCTTGCAACTTTGTCAAAATTAAGTTGTCCAAATATGTGTGGATCTACTGCTAAACACACTATTCTATCCCATTGTTCTATGCTAATACCAAAATGTTTAATTGTAGCTCTATGATCAGCTATGATACAGGGATTATGAGTTTCCAAACTTTGTTCATAGTTTTCAAAGTTGCATTGACATTTGCAGATGCTTTGCATTTTCATATACGTTTTAGAATGAACTTATGATTTGTACAAAATATCGTGCTGGAATTTGTCAGGGGATTATGTTGAATATACAGATCAGTTTGCGGATAATCAATACCTTAATCTTGAGACTTAATATTGAATCTTTCATTCCAGTATAGCTCTTCATTTACACAGATCTTTGCTTTATTTTCTTATAAAGTTTTGCAGTTTTCAGGGTATAGATCTTGTAAATATTTTGCTAGATTTATATCTACTTACTTGATTTTTTATGCTATTGCAAATGGTACTGCTTTTTAAATTTTCAGTTATTCATTGTATAGAATTAAATACAATTGATTTTTAGTTGTATTGGCCTTGTCTCTTGTGAAGTTTGTAAATTTACTTTTTCTTGGAGCTTTTTACCAACTCTTGATCTGTGAACACAGTTTCATTTCTTCCTTTCTGATACATATTTTTAATTTCATTTTTCTTGCTTTATCACATTGGCTAGGACCTCTAGTACTATATTGACTAGAAGTGACAATGGTGCATATCCTTAACCTTGTTCTTGATTTTAGGGGGAATGCATTATCTTTCACCATTAATATTAACTGTAGGTTTCTGGTAGATATCCTTTCAGGATAAATAATATTTCCTTCTGGCTGGGTGTAGTGGCTCATGCCTATAATCCCAGCACTTTGGAAGGCCAAGGTGGGTGGATCACAAGGTCAGGAGATTGAGACCATCCTGGCTAACACGATGAAACCCTGTCTCTACTAAAAATATAAAAATAAAAAAAAAAGTTAGCCAGGCATGGTGGTGGGCACCTGTAGTCCCAGCCACTCAGGAGACTGAGGCAGGAGGATGGCATGAACTCAGGAGGCAGAGCTTGCAGTGAGCCTAGATTACGCCACTGCACTCCAGTCTGGGAGACAGAGCGAGACTCCATCTCATTAAAAAAAAAAATTTCCTTTCGTTTTACTGTCTTTATGGCTGTCCCTTCGTTGTTAATATTTATAATTTGTGTCTTTTCATTCTGTCAAAGAGAATTTTATCAATTTTATTGGCTCTTTTTTAGGGTGTGCCACCTTTTGAATTTGGCAATATTTTAAAAAATTTTTATTGATTTCTGCTCTTAGTTTCTTCTGCTTGCTTTGGGTTTCATTTGTTCTTACCATTGAATTTAGAACCTTTTGTTTCTAATATCAGCATTTCAAGCTGTAAGTTTCCCTCTAAAAAATGATTTTTCCATATCCTACAAATGTTGATAATGTCATATTTTCATTTTAACTCAAAACATTTAATTATACTTTTATTTTTTGAGACTGGGTCTCAGTCTGTCACCCAGGCTAGAGTGCAGTGTTCTTATCATAGCTCACTGTAGCCTCTAACTCCTGCACCCAAGCAATCCTGTTCAGCCTCGTGAGTAGCTGAGACTATAGGTGCACACCACCATGCCCAGTTAAATAAATTTTTTTGTTTGTAGAGATGGGGTCTCACCATGTTGCCCAGGCTGGTCTTGAACTCTTGGTCTCATGGAGTTCTCCCACTTTGGCCTCCCAAAGCACTGGGATTACAGGTGTGAACCACCATGCCCAGACCAATTAAAACATTTAAAAAATCTCTTTGTGACATCCTTTTTGGCTCATGGATTATTTAGAAGTCTGATGTTTAATTTCAGAATATTTGGGCGCTTTCTGAGTATTTGTCTATTGGTATCTAGTTTTATTTTGTTCGACCATGATTGTATGTTTTGTATGATTTTATTTCCTTTTTAATCTGTTACAGTTTGTTTTCTGGCCCAGAATATGATCTCACTTGGTGAATGTTCATGTGCACTTGGAAAGAATGCTTATTTTCGGTTTGTGAGTGGAGTATTATGTAAATAATAGGCCAAGTTGGTTGATAGTGTTCTGTTCTTCATCCTTACTAATTTTTTTGTGTGCTTTTTTCTGTCAGTAACCATAGGAGTGTTTGAAGTCTCAATTACAATTCGTGTAACTCTTTGGAGATATTATTTTATTGTATTCTAGCTCCTGTAATCGCTGTTGACACTTGTCATTCTCCTGTTTGTTCTTTTGATATGATTGGTTCTTTCAACAAATCTCGTTGTTTTTGTTTTTTGTTTTTTGTTTTCTTTTTTTGAGGTGGAATCTTGCTTTGTCGCCCAGGCTGGAGTGCAGTGACGCAATCTCAGCTTACTGCAAGCTCTGCCTCCTGGGTTCACACCATTCTCCTGCCTCAGCCTCCTAAGTAGCTGGGACTACAGGCGCCTGCCACCATGCCCGGCTAATTTTTTGTGTTTTTAGTAGAGATGGGGTTTCACCGTGTTAGCCAGGATGGTTTCGATCTCCTGACCTCATGATCTGCCTGCCTCAGCCTCCCAAAGTGCTGGGATTACAGGCGTGCACCACTGCGCCCAGCCACAGCCCATCTCGTTTTAAAGTCTTCTGTTTGTCATTTTCTAGTTTGCACGATAATCTATTTTTAAATGAAATCCTTTCATAAACTTCTGTGTATATATTGTGCATCTTATATCAGTTCATTTATTTAAAAAACTGGTTTTTGAAAATTTGCAGCCTTTCCTCTTCAGATACTGCCTTTTCTTACTTCTCTCTGTAATCTCTCTTTCTGGCTAGGAGTTAACTGTTTATTGTTTGCTGCAGGTGTTGATGCAGTGGTAAGGTGTGGAGAGAGAGAAAGTGCCGTATAGTCCTGTAATTGGGTCTGCCTTAGTGAGCCAGAGTTAACTATTTTCTTACTTGATGTCAAAGGCTAGAGAGGGCATTTGTCTTACTCTTGGTCTGTTAAGCTTTGGGAAAACTTAGATTCTGGTAAAATAGTTTCCTTTGAATGTAGTACTTATTAAGGAGAACATTACTTTCTCCTGTCCCCTTTTGGAAGAATGAGATTTTTCTCCAGTCTTTATAGTGAGAGCCTGGTAAGACTCCTGGAAGTAAAATTTAGGAAAGTGTGGGAATGCCCTAAGACTAGGCTGGAGTTTTTAACTCTCAAGCTAATCTACATGGAGCCTCCAGCAATTTGTCAGTTACAGTTTAAAGTGTTCTAGTTCTAGCTGTGGACTTCTGCTGCCAGTAAGTTGTGATTCTCTGTATTTGCTTTTTTGTGTTTGGGACAGCAGTTTGTCCTATAACCTCAATTGTGAGGACAGGAGTGACAGCTTTTAAAATCTTTATATGTTGGATCAGAACTTAAGTCTTGTTCTTCTTTCTAGAACTCCAATTTCATGTCTTACTCTAACTTCCATATCTTTTACTGTCTTATGTTTTCTATCTTTGTGACTCTTAGTGATACATTTTGAATAATGTTCTTTGAATCTGTTTTTCTTAATGACTGATTTTCTTTTCAGCTGTGTCTGATCTACTGCCTAACTCATTCCTCAAGAGTACTTGGAGTTATAATTACATTCAGTAAAATATCCACATATTTAAAATCCAGCTTCACTAATTTTGACAAAGGTGTACACCTTAATAGCCAGCACCTAAATCAAGATGTGAAGTATTTCCATCACCCTAGGAAGTTCCCTTTTCCCACTTGCAAGTCAATTAGGAACTACCAACCAGACTTCCAAAGTATTCATACCGTTTACCAGTAATTGAATTGAAGTAGACGAGTTCAAGGTATTCTGCATTCTTTGTAACATTTGGTTGTTCATTAAAAAAGTTGTTTAGGCCAGACACAGTGGCTCATACCTGTAATCCCAGCTCTTTGGGAGGCCAAGGCTGGCGGATCAGTTGAGGCCAGGAATTCAAGAGCAGCCTGGCCAACATGATGAAACCCTGTCTCTACTAAAATACAAAAATTAGTGGACGTGATGGTGGGCGCTTGTAGTCGCCAGCTGCCTGGGAGGCTGAGGCTTGAGAATCCCTTGAACCTGGAAGCTGGAGGTTGCAGTGAGCCCAGATTGTGCCAGTGCACTCCAGCCTGGGCAACAGAGTGAGACTGTCTCAAAAAAATTTGTAGCTGTGCTGGTGGGTATGTGTTGCGTTGAATATTTGGTTGATTTGTTATTTAACAGAACCTTCAATTTTGGAAGTTCTGTGGTTTTTATTTTTTCAAATTTGAATGCTAGACTGTTGTTTCTTGCTTGTCTTAATGAATACCTCCTTTATTTCTTAAGGGACTATTCTGTTACCAATAGTGTGTTCTTTGATATATGATAAATCTGTACTCTTGGTACTCACACGTTCCTAATTACTATTATAACAAAATTGTTTTCTTGTCATATGTCACTAACATATCTTGGTAACACATTTTCTTCTTGAAATATATTTGTTTTTCCTATATGTGATATAAATATTCTAAGAAAGACCCGTTCTTCTTTAAGATATCACTCATTCTTTCTTCCATAGGGCTGTCTTTGAGTTTGTCTGTGGTCTTAAAAGATAAATGCAGGTTTTTGAAGATTAACGTAGAACCTATAGGATTACTTCAAGGTGCCAGGTTGGGATATTACTTCAGAACTGACTAAGATTAATATATATGCTTTTATGTATATGTGTATGTATGTTTTGGACAAGCCCAAATTTTAGAGTTTAAAGATTTTGAAGTTTTTCTTTGTGACTGTTTTAAAGAGAATATTTATTTACACATGTATTTTTAAAATGTATGTAATAGATTAAATACAGTAGAATTCAATTTAAGAAATTAGTATTTTATTTTGTAGTATACATTTCTGTCTTGCCTTGCAGTTATGTTTTACAGGTTTTATTTTTGTCTTCTGCTTTAGGCAATCCTTTATCACAGGATATTCTCAACTTATACCAGGACCCAGATGGAACCCGAAAGCTACTGAACTTCATGCTTGACAATCTCGCAGGTAACTGTTAGTGACAGAGCTGTAAAATAAATTCTACAGATACTCTTAACCAGCTAATATATCCATATGTTGCTCAAGAGCATCTGACTGTTTTTTTATAATTGCTTGTGGGTTTGGAGTTCCTTCCATTGTGTATCCTATGTTAGTGGAACATTCTTCTTTTCATATACTGAATGTTTCCTATTTACCAAGCAATATGTTAGATTAGTTGCATTATTTTGTTTAAGAACCTAGGACATAGGAACTTTAATTCACAGTTTAGAGATGCAAATTTTGCGATTCAGAGACTAAAGTAATGTATTTATACATAGCTAATCAGTGCCAGAGCTGTGAATCTAAGATTATCTTGCTCTTAATCACAAAAATACACAGTTATTAGTTGTTTGAGTTTGATGCAAATTACTTGGAACCCACACATTTTACACATTTTTAATGAATGAAATGACTAGTTTGATTCACCACACATTTGTGGAAATTTTGCAACCAGGTTTTAAATTAAGAACACCAGGTTTATTTAAATACAATTTAAAGTCTTTGTATTCCAAATGGAAATTTTCTTCTGTAAGAAGACCAGGCTGGACGTGGTGGCTCACACCTGTAATCCCAGCACTTTGTGTGGCCAAGGAAGGCGGATCACCTGAGGTCAGGAGTTGGAGACCAACCTGGCCAACATGGTGAAACCATGGTGAAACGTCTCTACTAAAAATACAAAAATTAGCCAGGCGTGGTGGTGTGTACCTGTAATTCAAGCTACTCCGGAGGCTGAGACAGGAGAATCGCTTGAACCTGGGAAGCAGAGGCTGCAGTGAGCTGAGATCATGCTACTGCACTCCAGCCTTGGTGACAGAGCGAGACTCTGTCTCAAAATATATATATATTAAAAACAAAAAACAAAAAAAGAAGACTATTAGGTATTTGATTTAAAACTATTTTTGTTTCTGTTTTTGTTTTTGCTTAAGCTCTGAAAATATGGGTAAAAGTATGGAGATACTACTATATACAAATATTTTTCTTAGCATGATGTTTTTCTATAAAATACAGAATTCTGAAACAGCTAGAGAAATCGTAAGTTCCAGCATAGTGGCAAACATCACATGTTCGCTATATTCTTTTAAAATTCTCTTCATCATAAGACACCCTTCTTCCCCACTCCTTCACATAAAGTAAGGTTTATAATATATGGTAAAACTAAATTAATATTATCTGAAAAGTTTATGGCTAAAAAGACTAAAAGTTGATCAGTAGAAATGAGCAAATTTATTATAGAAGCCTTCTTAGTAAATAATTAGGAATATGTGGCAATTTAATTAAGCTGTATACATAGCATACGTATGCTGTTTCTAACTTACTTTAAAATTAAATATCTCGGCCGGGCGTGGTGGCTTACGTCTGTAATCCCAGCACTTTGGGAGGCCAAGGTGGGCGGATCACAAGGTCAGGAGATCGAGACCATTCTGCCTTACATGGTGAAACCCCATCTCTACTAAAAATACAAAAAAGCAGCCGGGCGTGGTTATGTGCCCATAGTCCCAGCCACTCGGGAGGCTGAGGCAGGAGAATCGCTTGAACCTGGGAGGTGAAGGTTGCAGTGAGCCGAGATCGCGCCACTGCACTCCAGCCTGGGTGACAGAGCGAGACTCTGTCTTAA
>NW_012120710.1:9142185-9172217 GCF_000951035.1 Colobus angolensis palliatus | reverse complement strand
AAAATCAGCCAGGTGTGGTGACATGCGCTTGTGGTCCCAGCTACTCAGAAGGCTGAGGCAGAAGAATCACTTGAATCTGGGAGGCGGAGGTTGCAGTGAGCTGAGATCACACCTGGGCAACAAAGCAAGACTCCATCTCAAAAAAAAAAAAGAAAAAAAAAAAAACTCTTCTTTATGTTTAAGTAGCCAGTCAATCCAGCCATATGTGTGTGCTCTGTGTGTGTCATTTGTAAGGAGTTCTTGTATGTTTTAGATCGCGCCACTGCACTCCAGCCTGGGTGACAGAGCGAGACTCTGTCTTAAAAAAAAAAAAAAACTCTTCTTTCTGTAGATGTAGCCAGTCAATCCAGCCATATGTGTGTGCTCTGTGTGTGTCATTTGTAAGGAGTTCTTGTATGTTTTAGATGTATGCCTTTTGTTGGTAATATGTTGCAAGTATCTACTCCCATGCTATTATTAACTTTTTCATTCTCTTAATTTGTTTTTTGACAAACAGAAAAATTTTAATGTACTCCAGTCCAATTTGTTGATATTTTCTGTTACGGTACTGCTTTTATCCTTTTTAAGAATTTTTTCATACCACAGGATCATGAATAGATTCTCCTATGACATTATCTAGAAACTTTTTGTTTGTTTGTTTTTTTACTTCTAATGTTTAGAATTTTTTACGACTTTTCCATATGTATTTTATATTAACTCTGAGCCTTTTATTGATTAGGCTGTCCTTTCACTATTGTTTTTTAATGTCATCTTTATCATAAATCAGGTGTGAAGGTATGTGTAGATCTGTTTCTGGATTCTTTATTCTCTTCCATGCATCTTTATAGCAATGTAACAGTGTTTAATTATGGACAGCTTTATAAAAAGTCTTGAGATCCAGTAGAGTGATCCAGTAGAGTAAGTCTTTCCCCTTGACCTGTTGTGAAGAATTTTGGCTAGTTCTGGCCTCTGTGTTCTTCTATCTTGTATTTTAATTAAAATTTTTAGAATGAGGTTTTTAAAACTCTCCCCTCTCCAAAATGTAGAGATTTTATTTGGGATTATATTGAATCTATATAGATGGCTTTGGAAATAATTGATATGTTTACAACAGTGGATCCTTCTATTTGTTATGCTTTTCATAATTTCTGTCAATATTGAGTTTTAGGTTTCTGTGTAGTGGGCTTGCCCATACTGTATTACATTTATTCTAAATATTAACTTCTTAATTCTCTTAAAAATAGTCATTTTAAAGATATGTCTTACTATCTTAATGGTTGTTACTGATTAATGGAATACAATTGAATTTTGTATATTTTTTGGTATTTGGTCATCTTCCTAAACAGTTACTAAATGCCTTGCTAAAGAACATATTCAGCCACTTTGCTAAATAGTTTTTAATGCTAATGCATGTTTTATTTTAATGTATACAATTATGTCATCTGCAAGTAATGAGAGTTGTGTTACTCCATTTCTAATCCTTTTAATTTTCTTGCCAACCTGCACTTATTGCACTAGCTAGCTAAAAGTGGTGATAATGGGCATCCTTGTCTAATTTCATAATTTTTGATGAAGTATCATATTCACTGTAGTTTTTATATACATAAACATCAGATGAAGGAAGTTTTTTTCTATTCTTAATTTGCTAGGCAAGGTTTTTTAAAAAAATTTGACTAGATTTTGAATTTTATCATATGCTTTTCTTTATTAAGATGAGTAGATTACTTTTATTCTTTAATATGGTAATTATATTGATGGTTTTTTTGTATGTTATGCCACCTTTGGTATTCCTAGAATAAAGCCAACAAGGTTATGATAAATTATTATCCTTTTATACCTTAGATTCAGTTTGCTAATATTTTATTTAGTATTTATTTATTTATTTATTTTTATGAGACAGAGTTACGCTCTGTTGTCCAGGCTGGAGTGCAGTAGCGCGATCTTAACTCACTGCATCCTCCACCTGCCAGGTTCAAGCGCTTCTCCTGCCTCAGCCTCCTGAGTAGCTGGGATTACAGGCACGCCACCACCACGCCTAGCTGATTTTTGTATTTTTAGTAGAAACAGGGTTTCATCATATTGGCCAGGCTAGTCAAACTCCTGACCTCGAGCAGTCCAGTCCGTCCGCCTTGGCTTCCCAAAGTGTTCGGATTACAGGTGTGAGCCAGCATGCCCAGCCTATATAGGATTTTTTGCATCTGTGTTTATGCGTAAGATTGGTCAGTACTTCTTTTCCTTCAATGTCCTTGTCAACTTGTGATGTTAAAGTTACACTGGCTTTGAAAATTTGTTTAAGTATTCCCTTATTTTCTGTTGTTTGGAAGAATTTAAGGTTGATTTTTTTTTTCTTTCTGGGTTTTTTTTTTTTTCTGGTAAGAAGTTTTAAATTACTGATTTAATTTCTTTAATAACTGTAGTACTATTCTGATTTCCATTTCTCTTTCTTTGAGTTTCTGAAAGTTGTGTTTTCTGGAAATTAGCCCATTTTATCTAAATCTTCAAATTTATGAGCGGAAAGTTGTTCAGAATATTTTATGATGTCTTAATATCCGTAGGTTGTGTAGTGATGTCTTTTTTCCATTTCAGATATTAGTTTATGCAAAGTCTTGCCCAGGCATTTATTAATATTTTCTTTGAAAAGAAGAACCAACTTTTAGCTTCGTTGGTCTTCTTTATTATATGTTTTCAATATTATTAATTTATTTATCTCTTCCTTTCTTCTGGTTTCATTTGCTATTCTTTTTCTAGCTTAAGGTACACATGCCTTAATTTCCAGTCTTTTTTTCCTCAAATATATTTATATATTTATTTATGTATAAATATTCCTCTAAAGTGGCTTTTAGGTGTATCTCACAAGCCTTAGTTTGTATTATTTTCATTATCATTCAGTTCAGCATGTTTTCTAATAGCCTTTATTTCTTCCTTGGCCTGTAAGTCATTTAGAAACTTGTTTCTTTATTTTCAGAGGAGTTCTTCTAGTTTTCTTTGTCTTAGGTTCTTAGCTTAATTCCATGGTGGTTAGAGAACATATCCTGATTAAATTTTAAAAATATGTTATTTATTACCTCTGCAGATGATTAATTTTTGTAATTAAGTACGCACTTGAAAATAATGTCTCTTCTCGTTAGATGCAGTATCCTATGTGTTAGTTTGTTTGTTAATTATATTGTTTGAATGTGTTAGATGTACTCAATGATTACTTTAGTTTTGTTCATTACCAATAAATCCATGTCAAAATGGTAGGTTTGTCTGTCTTCTTGTAGTTATTTCAGCTTTTCTATTACATATACTTAGGGTATATTTTCATGTGTTTTATATTCATGGTTATTCAAACTTTCTGTCTTGCTGCACATTTACTTTACTGATTCCTTGTTCTTTCCTTTTTTGATGTTCCATTTCTATTTTCCTTGATATTTAGAATTTCCTTAGCTCACTGCAGCCTCCAAGTCCTGGGCTGAAGTGATCCTCCTATCTCAGCCTCCCAAGTAGCTAGGGACTACAGGCTTATGTCACCGTGTCTAGCTAATTTTTTAAAATTTTTGTAGAGATGGGATCTCACTGTGTTGGCCAGGTTGGTCTTGAACTCCTGGCCTCAGTGATCCTCCCATCTCAGCCTTCCACAGTGCTGGGATTATACGTGTAAGCCACTGCATCTGGCCCCCATTTAGCTATTTTTTAAGGGCAGGTCTGCTAGCAACGGAATTGTTTTCCTTCGTCTGTTAACATCTTTATTTCCCCTTGATTTCTGAAGGATACTTTTTCTGGATACAGAATTTCCAGTTGACAGTTCTTTTCTTTCAGTCCTTGAAAAATATTGTAGCACTTCCTTAGGCTTTCATGGTTTCTTAAAAGAAATCTAGTGTCATTTGAGTTGGTGTCCTATAGGTAATACATCATTTCTATATGATGTTTTTAAGGTTCTTTCTTTAGTTTTCAGAAGTTTAGTTATGATCTGTCTTGGCATGGATTTCTTTGGGCTCTTTATATTTGAAGTTTGCTCACCTTCTTACATTTGTTAGGTGTAAGTATTTCACATAAATTTGGAAATTTTCACCTGTTCTCTCGGAGAATACTTGTTTAGCTCCACATCCTTTCTCCTGTCCTGTAACTCTGATAATACAAATCTAGATTTTTAAAAAATTATAGTTCCATAGGTTTTTTCAGGCCCTTTTCATTTGTTTCAGTCTGTATTCTTTTTGTTTTTCAGACTAAGTTCTCTTGATTCATTCTCAAGTTCACTGATTTTTATCTTTTGGCATCTGTTATTGTGCCTTTCCAGTGAGTTTTAAAATTTTGGTTATTGTATTTTTCAGTTGGATTATATCTATTTGATACTTTTAAAATAATAATTTCTCTGTATTTGCTGGATTTTTCTATTCTTTTCAAGGATATTTGTAATTGTTCAAGCAGCTTTATGATGGCTCTTCTAAAATCTGTCAGATAATTTCAACATCTGATTGAGCTCGTGTTGGTGTCTGTTGGTCTTTTAACACTTAAGTTGTGATTTTCCTGGTTCTTGGTGTGACCAGTGATTTTTATTTGTACTAAACCTAGACATTTTGGATATTATGTTAGGAGACTTCTGATGCTTTTCAAATCTCTGATTTCAGCAGGCAGTTACCCTGTTTAGGTTTAGCATGTAGATTTGGTTGTCTCTTCAGGTTCAGCTGACACCTGCACTGCGGGCAGATCGGGCCTAGTGCTGCCAGTCAATGTTAGGTGTGGGGAGGAAGGATGGCTCTCTTGAGCTCTGTTGAAGATTGAGTCACCAATGTATTTATTTATTTTATGTGATAGTAGCCCATATATGTCTTTATTTCTTTGTCATATCATTGGCCATGTAGTTTCATCTTAAAAAAAACTGATTTTAAATGCTTGTCTCATATGAATACATTATCCTTTTGTAAAAGAAGTTAAAATTCCTGTTATGATTAAAATTTCTTTTAATCATTACTTTTAATCACAGTCCCTTCCATGCAGGTAATCACACTTGTAAGTTGGGTGTATATCCTTTTACTTTCTGGTGAGCATTTACATACAAAAATTATACCAGCAGAAATTTTATACTATTACTTTTAGTGTGTGGTTTAAACATTTTTAAATAAAATATATCACATTTTGTTATTCTGGTTTTTTTCCTACTACTTTTTACTCAACGGTATTCCATGGGTATGTTTCCACTTGAACACATATTTATCTTTTTTCTTTTTAAACTATAGCATAGTCTTTCTTAAAATGGATATTATTTAGCCATTTACTATTGCTTTTGTTAATATAAACAATGGTGTAATGGATATCTTTTTGAATGCTGCTTAAAGAAGATAGGGCTGATCCCAGGACATAGAATTTTGCTCTGTCATAGGGACATGGATGTTTTAAATTTTAAAAGATGCCAGTTTATTCTCAAGATAGCTGTACTAATTTATATTCCTACCAGCTGTACATGCTGTTTGTCGCCATCACCAGTCCTGGATGTTACTGCACTTAAAAATTTTGCATGAACTTGGGTAACAAATATGCTATCTCATCTTTTTAATTTTCCTGGTTAGTTGCGAGATAGAGTATTCGCTCATATTATGTTTTTGGCTCTTTGGATATTGCTGATTACTGTACATTATACGTAAACTGCTACATTGTGATACACTAGTTAAGATTTGGAAGCACTAGAATGTTGATATATTACCTGTTTTATTCTAGAGGTTTCTGGATTTCTGAATTTTTAAGCAAGCCAATTTAGGTAGATTTTGCTGATAAGGATCCCGATAGCTAGAAATTTTTTTGTTTACTTTTTCTGTTTCTATATTAGATTTTTCATTTTTGAGACACTTGCTGTGATTCTATGGCACACACATAGCCAGAAGATTGTTTTCTGGGATTCAGTATGTTGAACAAGCTGGATGATTTGTCTGTTACCTTATAACCTTCTTTTCTTTCCTGGGAAGATATGGAATGTATGAAATGGTGTTCATTCTACTCTGTGAAGAGTATGGCTGCTAAAACAGAGTACTATATAGGTAGACTTTCAGAACACCAAAACTGTTAGTAAAGTGACAGTTTTAAATATCTGGGCCACTTTGGTTTTGACCAAAGTGGCTAGATAAAGATGGAGAGTTTTTTGTTTTAAAGGAATACATTTCTAAGCCATTACTACCATGGGCAAATCTGCAAACTTGAATCAAGTTGTCCTGTAATTTCAGAGATTTTGAAAGGAAAAGAAAAGGGGGTAGTTAAATCTTAACTCATCTGGTAGTTAGGTAGCATTTGGTTCCATAGTATTGATAACCATATCTGAGCAATTAGTGTTTAGCAAGTGCCTTCCTTTTTTCTGCATAATGTAGTTCTATCCTTATCTCTTGTTTTGTGTTGACATTATAAAAGAGAGAAAGTAAAATCAGGAAATGAAGGCCGCACTAGAAAATTCACTAACTTTAATACATTCATATGTACTTTTTTCTATTTTAAAGATGTTTGACTCTTTTAATTCATCAGGGTTGGAATTTCAGATGGCTTTGATTTCCCACAAGGCTAAGTCAATACTCTTTACATATATAATTAAAGACCTAAGATTTTACGTAGGATTTTAAATAGGCACTTTTCGTAAATACTATGTAGGTGAAAATGCCATTAATGAGTTTCCTAATGTTATTTTCTTGTATTAGTTCTGTGTTCTCTGCATAGCTTGTCTTAAATTTCCTTTGGCTACTAAATCTTCATTAAATTTCAGCATTAGATTAAGCCAGTTTGCAGGCCGTTACAGCAGAATGGAAAACAGAGGTGGTTTTGACATTATAAACACATGTCAGAATTCAGAAACACATGAAATTAACCTATATTTACAAAATTTTTTTTTCCAGTTCATCCAGAGCAGCTTCCTCCGAGGCCATGGATTACATTAAAAGAACGAGACCAAATTCTGCCATCAGGTAAATAGTTTTTTGCATTCTTCCTTATTTCCCAGAAGTACTTAAAATGTTATTTGGGCTTCATGATCTATAATAAATAAGACTTCATTTTTACCTCTTATGGGTAGATGTATTTGAAAATACTGATGAATAAACTCTTTAAAAGTCCACATTAAGATAGACCTGTCAATAAGTGTCTTATATCTTTCACAGTAATGCAGCCCTTGGTTTTAAAATTATTTCTATAATACGGCTTTCCAAATGGCACCTTCACAGAGAGTATTGGGTGATGTAAGAAAAATGAGTAACAGTGGTTTTTCTTGTGAAAAATTTTAAACTACTGAGAAGTACTTGATCTTTCTTGAGAGGTAGATAACATTTATGGAAGAATAATGTAGACTGGGCATGTATTTACTGTATTGGCTACAAAGTATAATACTAGCCCAGGGCTGTAGAAATAGTACATGGTATTTGAGCTATAATATAATCTAGCATTTCTAGAACTGAAGTAATGTAGAAAACATAAGCATTTATCTTTTTGCAGGGACCAATAATGGTTTGACGTTTATAAATTCTTCTTCATATTTGGTATTTTAGGCTTGGGAATTCTACTTAAAATAAGTTATGAATTACTGTTTTTCGAAATGTCTTTTTTTTATCACAAAAGTAGTAATTTTCATGATATCTAATTTCATTTTAAAATTAAATGAAAATTGCAAGCGTTTCAGTATGAAGGTTAAACCAGTCACAGAATAGTACTACATTAATAAATTTTGGCTGGGCACTGTGGCTCATGCCTGTAATCCCAGCACAATGGGAGGCCAAGGCGGGCAGATCACTTGAGGCCAGGAGTTCAAGATTAGCTTGGCCAACATGGTGAAACCCCGTCTCTACTAAAAACACAAAAATTAGCCAGGTCGTGATAGCGCACTCCTGTAATCCCAGTTTCTCAGGAGGCTGAGGCATGAGAATCGCTTGAACCTGGGATGCTGAGTTTACATACAGTGAGCCAAGATTGTGCCATCGCACTCTAGCCTAGGAGACAGAGCAAGACCCTGTCTCAAAAAAACAAGATAATTAATTGTTAAAGGGTAAATCGCAATTAGACTTTATGTATTAGCAATTATATATGAGCAATGTAAAGGCCTTTTGTTGGTGAGTTTTGGGCTTTTTTAAGTTAAGAGGATTCAGAACAAGTCTTTTTTTAAGTATTTGGAAATGTGGGATATGTAGCCTCTTCCATGGGTCTATTTGCATTTTAATAACACTACAAAATATTATAATATGCAGTACATTTTTGTGTCTTTCAGAGGTAATAATTTTAAAACCACCACACTCTAGAGCTGCAATATCAGCTTGTTTTAAGAGGCACTGTGTCAATGTTATGAATAACATTTTTACTATAAGGTTGCATATTGGTGGTTTAAGTGAAAGGAGTACCTAATGTTTTCTACAAAACTTAAAGCTAGATAGATTTATTTTATAGTTGGCCTTTCCTGGTGTATAATTAATTATTCCCTTCTGATGTTAAAAACACCATTTTCTAATTCTTTTGAATATGAGTGAACATAATCTTCAAGAAAAGATTTTCTAATATTGCATAGCTACATTTCCATTAAGAAAAGGAACAATAGAAACAAATTTTCATTAATTGCTGAATTCTCAAAGTAATCTGTTCTTGGGTTTTCTTCATTGAAAAACTAGTGTGGACTTTTCTTTTGAGGTGTGGTGCTTCCCTGAGTAGGAGCTGAGTGCTAAAAAAAAAAGTTACTGTTAAAAATGCATTTTACTTCTGATGCATAGAGGGATGTGTATAATACCTTGTGGCTAAGGGTGATTTATTACTAAAAAAAAAAAATAATAATGATAAACTATATGGGAATCAAGCCTAGATAATGAAAAAGGTCCCAAATAGAAACAGAGTATAAGAGATGAGTGATAATAACACTTAGGTAGTTTTTACTTCTGTTTAAAAATTGCTGGTTCATTCTCAGGCACTGGCAGGGATATAAAGAGTTTTGGCTATATTATAAAAATTGCAATCTCTGATCTTTTTAATGAAATCTCATTTTACAAAGTCTTAGGAAAAAACTTAATGAAGCAAATGGCAGTCTGCCTCTTTCACCTTACTTCCAAATGACATTTCAAATCCTGAGAAGCATAGTAAGGTAAATGCAGGGTGCTTACTTCACAGTGTAGTGGTTTGGAAATGATGCTGGGTCATTTCCAAGATAAATACTCAGAAAATACAAGTCAACTCAAATTGAAATTTTGCTCCCAGTGTACAAAATGATCACCAGTCAGACGCCCAGGAGACTGAACTGAGTTTCTCTTAATACTTTTTCCATCATCTGAAACAGAACCAACTTCAATCAAGTGTCAGTTCACTTTGAATTCCTCATGTCTTTTTTAAATAAGTGATTCTCAACCATGTCTGTTCATTATAATCACCTGGGATGCTGGGATGCTTTTTTAAAAATACGAATAGCTAGACTCTTAATATTCCAACTTAATTAGTCTGGAGTCAGATCCTTACTTCAGCATTTTTCTTTTAAAGGTCTACAAAGTGATTCTACTAGGCAGCCAAGATGGAGAATTACTGATAAAAATCAGAGCTTTTGAGACTTTAACAGCACATGCTGTCCAAAAGAGATGTTTATGGGGCCACAGATTCTGTATTTCTAAATTCCCAGGTGATTACTGATGCTGCTGGTCTTCACAGCACACTTAGCAAGTATGAAAAAAGTAGCAAGGATGCAAACCATCTTCTCCTATTAGTTTGCTCATAGTCTTTTTATAGTTAAAGGACATTTAAAAATGAGCATTTTATTTCAGAAACGCACCTTTGATTGACAAAAAGGATTCTCTTACAACTAAATTTTATTAGTCCATACTCTTCTGCTTCAAAGTAATCATAGCAGTAGGAGGCCCAAAAACATGCTAAGTATAGATATTTTGTTAATAAGAAGTAATGAGATTAGAGCTCTTTAATTAAAATGCAACTACAGTTTAATTTTGTCCCACTCATTTAAAGAAGCTTTCCTCAGCAAGTTATAAGCAAAAAATTAGCAGATTTAAAATTTTAAATTTTTATTAAATTTCCTCAAAACTCTCAAATATGAACTGTTAGTCTAATTCTAGATTTAGTAAAATAAATTTTGTATGATGGACTCCAATGATGTTTTAGTAGATTAGCAATCTTAATCTTGCCTAGGCATTTTACAGTGATGATATGTGGCGTATGTGTGTGTGCTGTGTGCTTGTGCAGGTGTACACATGATATTGCTTTAGAAAAAGTTGCCTAATTTTCTCCCGTTTGTCTGTTGTTTTTTCTCCCACTTCTTAGCATCATTCACGGTTATGTGTTACAATGTGTTATGTGATAAATACGCTACCCGGCAGCTATATGGCTATTGCCCATCCTGGGCATTAAACTGGGAATACAGGAAAAAGGGAATTATGGAAGAAATTGTTAACTGTGACGCAGATATCATTAGTCTTCAGGTAACACCATAGAAATTAAACTGTCTTTAACTTAAAAGGTGAACTTAAACATAAGAGAAGATCTGACCACTGGGAGAGATCCTGTGTTTAGAGCCAAAGCTCAAAAAGAATTGTTTTCTCTCCTTCTCTTAAAAAAAAATGGACAATTTAAATAAGTATTCAAGACATTTCCATAGTGAAACTATTTTGCTGACTGAATACAACCATCTACTTACATTTATTTACTATTTACTTAAGTGGAAATAATCTTACCCATTATTCATGTTAATATTCACCTCATGATCATTGGTATTGCTGAAAGAGAAAACCGCAGAAGATTGCCAGTCTTTTAGGAATATAAATTTAACTTATATTGGGGTCTGTTTAAAAAAAAAAAAGCTTGCCCACAGTTATTCCTTAAACAGACATATTTTAAAATATTATGCTATAAATCATGCATTATTTGCCTTACCTTACTTTATAAACCATCTCTGAAATTTAGATTCTTCTGTTTTATAGCACTTCATTAATTGAACTTTAAAGAAGCAGCATCTTTTCATGAAATGTGTTTTATTGCTTCAAAATTTAGCTAATGATTAGCCAAAAAGATGTTTGAATAGTTTTTAGTAACTTTTTTCTTAGCAACTTTCAAAACATGTTAAGTGCTTAAAGGTTTAAAAATTTGTAATTGACAAATAACTGTATATGTTTATGGGGTACATTGTGATGTTTTGATACATATATTTTTTTTAAATGATCAAATGAGGCTAATTAACATGTTCATCAACTCAAAAACTTACTATTTCTTAAAGGTGTTTAAAAATGTGTGTTACAGGCCAGGCGTGGTGGCTCACGCCTATAATCCCAGCACTTTGGGAGGCCAGGGCAGGTGGATCACTTGAGGTCCGGAGTTTGAGACCAGCCTGGCCAACGTGGTGAAACCCCATATCTACTAAAAATGCAAAAATTAGCCAGGCGAGGTGGCGTGTACCTGTAATCCCAACTACTTGGGAGGCTGAGGCATGAGAATCACTTGAACCCAGCAGGCAGAGGTTGCAGTGAGCAGAGATCACACCACTGCACTCCAGTCTGGACGGCAGAGCGAGACTGTCTCAAAAAGAAAAAAAAAAGTGTGTTACAATTGCACACATTCTTTTCATTATAGCCTGAGAGGGAAAATTATTTTTAAAATTTTTATGTAACAGAGTAGCTTGATAATTTATTTTTATGTTGCTTGGGAAAAAATAAAAATCTCTTAAAATTAAAATAAAATTTCTTCTAAACCCTGAGACTAACAGAGAATTGGGGAGAGGAGGAGGTAAACAAAATTAGGCTATTTTAGTTTCTTGTCTACCTCTTGGTTTAGTATTTGTAGTGATAACAGCCTCACACCCTCTTAAATGTAGCAGTTTGAAGGATAAAACATCATAATTCAAGAAAATTGTCTTATAAAAGTGATGCTGTAATACTATACTGTATTAAAAAGAGATCATTCTAGAGAAGTTGGAAATTTTGAAAAAATACAAAGCATGATGGAGGGAAATACCTAATTTCATGTCATAAGATAGTTGTGTTAAAACTTCTAGAGTGTTTTTCTTCTACACATTAAATAAAATATATTTACAGATACATTTTGTTTCTTATTTATTGTACTTAATGGATTTTCCATGTTACTAAAATTCTTCAAAACTAATTAATTATATGAACATATATTGATTAAGCTTTTCCCCTACCATTGTACATTTAGTTGTTTATGGATTTTTGCTGTCTTAAACTCATGCTGTTAGCAACATCTGCATACATAAATTATCTTCATATTTATTTCATTTAGAAAGACCTGTTAAAATATTTTATGAGTCAAAGAATAAAATAGACTAATAATTATCAAATTAATAGAGGCCATTGGATGATTGTGATTTTACGTAGTTAAAAATTTCTTAAAGTAGAATTTTTTGTGAATAGATTTTATGTTTCTCACTCTTGGGTATCATTTCTTTCCATCATAGTTCAGAAGGATAAGCAATTTTTTAAATTACCTTTTTATATATACAATATACTCTTCCCTATCACAGAATCTATCATATACCCAACTTGCTTTGTTTAGTTGCCAGTCTTGAGGAAGTAAAGTATAATGGAATGAACTGTAAATTGGGCATCAAGAGACCTTGGGATGTAGTCCTACTCCTGTTACTATCTGTGTGAGCATGAGAAAATCATGTCACCTTTCTGGTTCTTTCATGTTTAAAAAGCTACCATTGTCAAGTAGCAGCTGCTAGCAATCAGGTAAGATAGTAAGATAATATTTGCTATGTGAATTATTTTTATTAAGTTACATCTTACTCATAATGCTGAACATTTTTATATCTTAATCAGCATTTTCCCTCTGTCATATAGATGATAACTTTTCTTTCATCTCAGGAAGTGGAAACAGAGCAATACTTCACTCTCTTTCTGCCAGCATTGAAGGAGCGTGGATATGATGGATTTTTTTCTCCAAAGTCACGTGCCAAAATCATGTCTGAGCAGGAGAGAAAGCATGTAGATGGTTGTGCAATATTCTTCAAAACAGAAAAGTAAGTTAAGGAAACAAAGCACAATGGTGTACTTTTATTTATTTAAATTCTTACACTTTAAAATTGTCTTTGGTTTGGCCCTGTAAAATAAACAGAAAGCTAGAAAACAAGTATTACACAACTTAAAAGTGTTGTTAATGTTTCATTTCTCAGGCTGTGTATTTGGAATAAGGGTATTTATTGTATTACTTCTTATGCTTTTATTATCAAATAACACTAAACATTTTGGGAGATACAGACTCGAATGGTCTTATATTTCAGAACATATTTTCGTGAAGTAAAATATTAGTTTTTTTGTAAAAAAAGAAAGTGGTACCTTTTAAGGTTAGCCCTAAGGGATCTGGGATTCTTTTCTGTGATTTTTTTTTAACAGTTGATTTTTGAGAATCATTCATTTTACCAATCTTTTATCTTTTACAATTAACATTTCATACAATTATTTAATCATTTATTCACTAAATGTATACTGAACATTTGCTTTGTGATAAGTCCTGTGCTAAACACAACAGACACAAAGATAATCAAGACATAGTTCCTAATCTCACTGAAAGCTCAAATCCGGTAGGAAAAGCTAGGCATGTAAGACAATTACAATATCATATGGTGTATATATAAGATAGAGATATGCATGGATAGATAAGAGAGGCAGTCACAGAGCGTATGGAGGTAGAGAGTTAAAAGGGTTGACTGAGTCAGGGCAATGGAAAATGAAACGTGACATCTGATAGAGGTTGAATCCCAGGGTTCATAATTTGGATTTGATACATTAGGGAATCATCTACTTACAGGATAAGCATATACATGCTTACAGCTATTTTCCAGTATTTCCCCGTTTTACATCTATTTTATCAAAGCCAATCTGTTTTTATTGATCCAGGCATATTATCAGCATGACATGCTATTTTAAGTAAACAAACTCAGTGAATTTGAAAGATATTTGGTTCACTTCCCATTATCTATGCCTACTTTCCTGTCTTTTCCATGAATTTGTAGTAGAGATATTCTTATTTTGGTTAATGATTAGTAAAAAACCTTGTAATATTTGAAGTCAGAATATACTAAATTCTTCTAATGGTTTGGTAATTTTTTATGCATTTTAGAATAATTCTATTAAAATTACGTATCTTAACTACGGGAATATGTTCTGAGAAATGCATCATTAGCTGATTTTGTTGTTGTGGGAACATCGTAGAGTGTACTTACACAAACCTAGATGGTACAGCCTACTTTACACCTAGGCTATAAAGTGCAGGCTACTTTACACCTAGTATAGCCTGTTGTTCCCAGGCTAGAAACCTGTACAGCATGTTACTGTAGTAAATGGACAATTGTAACACAATGACATTTGAGTCTAAACATATCTAGACATATAAAAGGTAATGTGCTGTGATGTTAAGACAGCTACAGCATCACTAGGTAATAGGAATTTTTCAGCTCCATTATAGTCTTATGGGACTACCGTCGGCATGTAGTCCCTCGTTGACTGAAATCTTGTTATATGTTATATGACCGTACTTCAGAGTGTTTGCCATCTGTCAGGCCTTTTCTAACTGTTTATATTAATTGTCTTGTTCAAATTTTAAAGCAGCCCTTACAGGCAACTATACAGCTATTTCCTTGTTTTTATAGATGAGGAGACCAAGGTACAAACAAGTTCTATAACTTGCTCAAGTTACACAGTAGTCTGATTTCATAGTCCATGCTTACAACTACTGTAATCTTGAGGCTTCTTGTTTGAGCTTTTGATATCAGTAATATCTCTTATAAGATTAACTCATTTAGAAAAATTGCCCTGAATTTGACGTTTGTTTTTTTTTAGACAGGGTTTCAGGGTCTTACTTTGTCACCCAGGCTGTAGTGCAGTGGCAATCATGGCTCACTGCAGCCTCATCCTCCCCAGGCTCAGGTGATTCTGTCACCTCAGCACCTTGAGCAGCAGAGACTACATGTGCATGCCACCACGCCTGACTAATTTTTGTATTTTTTGTAGCGATGGGGTCTTGCTGTGTTGCCCTAGGCTGGTCTTGAACTCCTGGGCCCAAGCATTCCACCTGCCTCAGCCTCGTACAGTGCTGGGATTACAGGCGTAAACCACTGTGCCTGACGATATTTGTTACCTATGTTCATACACAAATTTCCTTGAAACACCGTAACTTAAAAAAAATGCACCAGTAAACTTGAGACATCTAACATCAGGCTATTTTTCTATTTGCTATAGTTTCTTTCAAGATAATATGGAAGGTTTTTCTTGTTACTCTCACAGTTTTGAGAGGAAAAATCTAAAATTCCTTAACAATTTACTAGAGGTAGTTAAGGCTTTGAAATAACAATTAGAACTGTTATCTGGGTATTTACAAATTGGTTCTCGAATTATTAAAAATGCTGTGAACTAGTTAAGTAATGAGCACATAGGAAATACTTAGATGCATGCATCACCTGTTTTTCTTTTCTTCCTCAACTCTTTTTTCCTGAATGGTAACATGGATCTGGCAACAGATTAAGACTTTGAGTGTGATACATCAGTGCATTGTACCTCTTTTCAACTTCTTTCCTGGAATGACAGGACTATATACTTCCTATAGTAGAACAAAACCACCTTCTGTCCCAGTACCAAATATTTATCCGTGTCTTATTAGCTAGCTATTCAGTGCCAACCATTTGGAATTTAAAGTATTCTACCCTACCTGTATTCTTTCTTCAGATTGGAAATATAACATAGAGCAAAAAAAGACTGAGGTTTAAAGTCAGGTGCTTCTTCTATTTATTTAGCTATATAATTTTGAAAGACTTACCATTTCTGGACTTGTTTCTTCATTTGTATTTTCTTGTAAGATCATTTTTGTAGAGGTTACAAAACTAACAAGGATAACTGCGGGGAGAGTAGTTCAACACTGTACTTATTCTCAGTCTCTTTCTTCTATAATCAGAATATCTGATAATTCCTCATCTTCACTGATGACTGTTTAATCATACATGAAAAACTGTTACAGAATACACAATAAATGGAAACTATCATAATTACCATTTATAGCAAAATAATATAATAAAAATCTTTAATCCATCATGATGAAAGCATAGAGTATTGTTTAGTAAAGGCTAGGACGCAAGTTACCAATATTCAGATAATTAGAATGTAATACAATATTCTTTAAGTCATATTATTCTAGTTTAGTTTTGGGGGATTCAGAATCTACTTCTGGATTTGGCAGCACCTGTTTGGTCATCATTATGAACATTTTTTGGGAGTTACATGCATAGAGATACTAGAAAATAGAACTTTGAGTTATAAAATGCCAGATCTCAGCTTTTGCTTTGTCTTTTAACAAGTATTATTTACATTCCAAAGCATTTTATAAAATACATTCATACATATGCATATGTTTTTTATATGTATATAATGTATATGTAGAAACTGAGTTGTAAATACATTTTTTTTTTTTTTTTTTTTTGAGACGGAGTTTCACTCTTGTTGCCCAGGCTGGAGTGCAATGGCATGATCTTGGCTCCCTGCAACATCCGCCTGCCGGATTCAAGCAATTCTCCTGCCTCAGCCTCCTGAGTAGCTGGGATTACAGGCATGCATCACCACGCCTGGCTAATTTTGTATTTTTAGTGGAGACGGGGTTTCTCCATGTTGGTCAGGCTGGTCTTGAACTCCCAACCTCAGGTGATCCACCCACCTCAGCCACCCAAAGCGCTGGGATTACGGGGGTGAGCCACCGCACCAGCCGAATAATTTACTATTGAATCCAGTGGACTTATCCTTTGTATTAGAAACATTCCTGAAAAAGCAACTGAAAAATAGAAAAATTAGCTGGGCTTGGTGGTGGGTGCCTGTAATCGCAGCTACTCGGGAGGCTGAGGCAGGAGAATCGCTTGAACCCGGGAGGCAGAGGTTGCAGTAAGCCAAGATCGTGCCATTGCACTCCAGCCTGGGTGACAGAGCAAGACTCCATCTCAAAAAAAAAAAAAAAAAAAAAAAGGCTGTACAAATATAGGATGTTGTTTATCTACTTCCTTATTTAACCTAGTCTCTCAGCTTACCTTTTCCAGTTAGTTACCTTCTGACACTCCCATGATTACTTAAAAGGACCAAGAACACATCTTATAGCATTTTATACTAATTATAGTAAGAACTTCTATTTGGTTTGGTTTTAACGGTGTTGGGATGTGATCCAGAAGGGGTCAGAGTTAACTTTTTGTGATTATACTATTGTCTTGACTGTGTATTACATTGTCCCTTTTTACTTGTAATTGAATTCAGGGAGGGAATATTACTTAAATCCTATAGATTGCTTTAGTTTCTCATAGTTGGCAGTCAGTATCCTCTCTCTAGCATTAATTAATTACATCACAGCCCACAAAGTTATTTTTAGACTACAAGTTGGTAAGAAATTGAGTTATGTCTTTATTTGAAGGACTGCTCTGGACGTGTTCTTTTTGCACATGAAACATCCAACCTAATAATACTTCTCAAATCATATAAGGGGATTTTTTTGGTCATAGCCGTCTTTATTATATTAATATATGTTCTTTCTTTTTCCATTTGACCTTTTGTCTAGTTTTTTTTTTTTTCCAAAAATGTGAATATACAGAAGAATTCTTAGAATAAAGTATCACCAGGAGTAATGCTTTTAGCGTCTGTGTACCAGTCACAGAGTATGAGTAGTAAACTAACGTATCAAAAGAGACAAATTTAAGATTTTTTCCATATTACCAAGGCTGTAGGACTTGGAACAATGACTGAAAAGTAACTATAAACCAATATGTCTAATTGAGAAGAAACATCTAATAATAGAAAGAATGGCAGAAAACCTCTATATTTCAAAATGTTACCTGTGTGGAAATCTGTGAGACAGACAGTACATGCAGAGTAGAGTGCATTTGGTTTGTATGGGAAGGGAATGTAAGAAGTAGCATTGTTAAGGTAGTAGGGATAGAATATGGATAATTATATCTTACTATATTATAAATTTTTACAGTTATAAACAAGTAAACAAGATAAATTGTAGACAATTACAGCCATCAGCACTAATGCTAGAAATCTCATTCTTTTAAAAGCAGAATGCCTGAGAAAATCTTAAAGTTCAAGAAACATATCAATACTCTTATTTACTAGAAAGAAGGAACTTTATTTGGTTCAACTAGTTTTCAACTCTCTCTTTGGTTTTTCAACCCTTAGTGAAGCTGTAGTGATAAAACTTGAGTGAGAATGTGTGCGCTAAAGTTTCTCAGGGTCAGTGGATGGGACGGGAGTGTTAGTTATAATGACATACGCATCCTGTTTAGGAAGACTAGTTTTGCTTTTCTCGACTTTTGAAAGCAAAGACATTAAAAAGAAGATACCTTTAAAAGGTTGAGAAGTTTTAAAAGTCAAAAGTATGGCAGTATATACCAATGAGAAAGAAGGTTGGAAGGGTAGTTGCAAGCGTCTAATAACCCAGCGGTTGCTCAAGATTTATGTTTAAAGAATTGTTTCTTTTTTTTTTTTTTTTTTTTTTCTCGCTCTGTCGCCCAGGCTGGAGTGCAGTGGCCGGATCTCAGCTCACTGCAAGCTCCGCCTCCCGGGTTCACGCCATTCTCCTGCCTCAGCCTCCCGAGTAGCTGGGACCACAGGCACGCGCCACCTCACCCGGCTAGTTTTTTTTGTATTTTTTAGTAGAGACGGGGTTTCACCGTGTTAGCCAGGATGGTCTCAATCTCCTGACCTCGTGATCCACCCGTCTCAGCCTCCCAAAGTGCTGGGATTACAGGCTTGAGCCACCGCGCCCGGCCAAAGAATTGTTATTTAAATGAAGAAAAATCAATAACCAATCATGTATTTTTTAAAGAGTTTTATGAACCTATGATCATTACCAAGAAACTTAAGGAAAAGAAAAGACTGGGTGAAAGTGTTAAGGCAATGAGGAGGATATTTTAACTAACATTATGCACTGTAAATAACAAGGAAGGAATGGACCCACTGCAGACTGTATAATCAGTAATTGATGATCAACAAAAAACAGCTACATACAATTTATGTTTTGCTTTCATGATTTCTATTGAGAAGAATTTTTCTCAAAGTAGAAACACTAAGATCAGGTAAAGAGGAGAATGGCAAACCACGAAAGTGAGATTGGTAAGCCAGGAGAGTCACTAAACTACACTAACTAGTTAGGTTTTCCAATGAAGATAATTATATCTTATGGTATTAAAGATCTTACAGAAGTGTGGTTAGAGAACTGGCAAAGGTAATCTGTTACAAATATTGGAGTAGAGAAATTCTAGGATTTGGGGGATGGATGAACTATCAAACTTTTCAAAAAGACAGACTTGTCCAGCCTGAGTTTTCTTCATCTTTATAATGGCAGTAGTAATACCTCCTACTGCAATTTGGGTTCTCCAGAAAGAAGACTCGGAGATAGTTCAGTGTTCAGGAGTTTGTTAGAAATCAACACCTGTGGAAAGAAAGGGAAGGAAGCAGAATTGGACATATGGAGAAAAGTGAAGTGTTGCAGGCCTGACTGCCTCCGGTGACTCAGCAGGGAGCTTTAGAGCTTATATGGCCTGTGAGAGTTAAATCACCAGGGGCCCAAATCCCTGGACCTTTTGCTTTTGATTTCTAATTGGATGGTGGTGCTCCCAGAAGTATGTGACCATGAGTAGGCAGCTTTCTGCAACTGAAGCGATCCCTGAAGGACTGATGAGGAATCTGAGCAGTATATCTCCATGTGCAAATTTTAGGACTAACATATATGAAGTGCTTAACACAAATCTTGAGACTGGATAGATCCTCAATAATGGTAACTTTTTTTATTGTTATTTTTATTATAATGTTCTATTGAGAAATTTAATTGTTTTGAGAGAAGAGAATGCATGCTCATAACATTTCTAAATGTCCAAAAGCTGGCAGGGATATTTAATCTGTTAGAAAAACAGAATTACGTCCAATAGAAAAATAGAATTATATCCCATAAATTTGTACAACTATCTTATATATCTGTAAAAAATTAAAAATTAAATAGGATGAAGTTTCAGAGCACTTAATATCTGAACAGGTGAACTAATGAGCAGAAGTTCATGAAGTCATACTTAACTGAGGTAATGATTGCTGCTCTTAGATTATTAATGGAAGGAATAAAAAGAGGGAGGGACAAGAATCTGCTGAGACTGCAGAAAAATATATGTAACAATGTTCATTACGGCATTAGTTAAAATATGTGAGAAGTTAACTTAAATGTCCAACACAGGTTAAATAAATTACAGTGAATCTGTATAGTGGACTATAATTCAGTCATCAAAATTGATTTGGAAGAAAGTTAAATGTTATAGGAAATGTCCCTGATAGAATAGTATTGTTCTAATTGTGTAAAAATATGTGTGTGTGTGTGTATGTGTGTAGAGAAAAGTCTGTGGAAATAGATCAACTTTTAAATGGAAGTATTGAGTTATAAGTGACTTAGTTTTCTTTGTTCTCATATCTCTACAATAAACATATTTAATGTAATCATTTTTTCCACGTTTTTGTTTTGAAGTACCTATACATGCAGGACTGACAAGACTTGTTTTAAAAACAAAAAGATCAAAACGTTTCAGATATGTATCAATTCCTGTTTGGCTTATAATTAATATGGCTGTCCCCAAAGTGAAGTTTTAGTCTTTATTAACAAAAATACAGTTAAAAAATGAAGAAGGCTGTAGTTCATTTATGCCCAGTTATAGGTACTGCACCTTTGGGTAAACTTGAGTTGTTCAAATGAACTTTTCAAAAAGACAGACCCAGTTGTCAGTTCAATTTAAAGTTGTTGAGCAAATTTAAACAAATTGTTCAGATGAACAACATCACATATCTTATAAATAACTCATCATTTCTTTTCCGGAGAAGATATGGAAGGTAGGAGACCATTGACATCTATTGTCAGATATTTAAAGTGGTGTCATTTGGAAGATAAATTAGATTTAATGTATATTCTTTTAAAGAAAAGATCTAGATCTAGGTTTAACGGAAAAAATGGGAGAAGAATACAGGAAAGCAAATTTTAGTTAAGATAGTTCTTTTAATTAGAGTCCTGTGTTCCCCTACCCCCACCCCATAAAGAATGACCTGGCTTTGGTAGAAGTAAAATTATTCCAGTTCTAAAAATATTATAATTAACAGGATTTTTAAGACTTTTATACAGAATCCTAGGTTCCTGTAAGTATACCATAGAAGTTCTGTGAATATTTAGAAGATATCTCAAAAATTAAATATGAATAATTGAACCGTAATTTGAAAATAACATGTTCACTCACATGTTTCAAATACAAGTTTTAACATTTTAGAAATCATTAACATGTTCATAAAGTGCTGCTTAGTTAACTTGTTTTTGATGCAGACTTCTGAATCAAATTTCTTCATGCCTGCTTCTTTTTTCTGTGTATAGGGCCAGTTATTTACCATTTATAGCTGTGTGAATCAGGATTTTTAATAATACTCTGTAATCAAAACAAAATACAAAAATTAATTGGACACTGAGACTAATGTAAAACTATGTCATCTCTGTCCTCTGATTTCGAAGTTTTGTATTCATCAAAATAGGTTGCTTGTTTTCAGTGGTTGATTTATTCTAACATAATGCTGCTTTTATCTGTTTTATCTGTGGGAATCTCACCAGAAACTGTAAAAGGTATTCCACAGCTTAAAATTGTTTGAAGAAATCTGATATGGACAATGGTCAATCCTGTCTATAGGACACATTTTGAATCTGCTCACTTCTCTTGATTTCTCTTGCCTTTGTTCAAGCCACCATCATTTCTCTTTCAGATAACCTCACAAACTTTCTAATCTGCCTCCTAGTTAATAGTTCTTTAATTGAGCAGCTAAAGTAATCTTAAAAAATGTAAATCAAATGATATCATGTCCTGGCTTAGAACTTTTATCTCTCTTCAGCATCATTTCATATCCTTCCATTCTTTTCTAACACATGAACTTGCAAAGCTTTTTGCTGTCTCAGGACCTTTCACATCTTCTCCCTGGGATGCTCTTAACCCTATTCTTCACCTTAGTAACTTTCATCTTTCATATTTAAGCTTATAGATAACCTCTTTAGAGGGTAGAAACTATAGTCACTTTAAGCACTGTGGGTTAGAAATAGTCACATAAACTGACTCTTTACACTTGTCAGCCCATCTGACACATTCAGAATTGGAGCAGGGAAGGGAATATTATTTCATTTAGTATAGCGTCCTGTAGCATAGTAAGTTGATATTTTTGAAGAAACAGAAACTAGTTTCTGTTTTCAAAGCTTGAAAGTGGGGAGGGGATCTGTTATGAGACTAAGTATGTCTTCTCACCACTGAACACCTAGTGCAAGTAATGTATTTAGTAGGGTTTGATTACTCATAAATATTTCACAAATTAATACGATTAGGCTGAAAATGGTTAAAGGACTTGACCAAGATCCTACTGTGATTAAATGGCAGCGCTAAACTAATTATATTAAATCCTACAACTCTACAATACTTAATAATTTGGCATTAATGAAGGAAAGAAAATATTATTAGTGCAGAAGCTGTAATCACAGAGAGAGTCATTTCTTCATCTTGCAGAATCTGTTTCTCAGAATACTTATACCCCATTGCAGTTTTCTAGTAAAAGCCAGATGGAAAAATCAGTTACTCCTTAGCTGAGATAAAGGTGTGCCCCTGCATTTTGTTGACAGATACCTTGATGTAGTAGAAATAAAACTACAAACAGGATAGGTGGATTGTATTCTTTTTATTTTTTTGTAATTAACTTAGTTGAGATTGTGTGCACTTTTAAATACCAGAAGATTCTAGCAGTGGCTTAAATGAGGGAAGGGTGGTTTTCTAACACAAGAACTCCAGAAATAGGCAGTCCAGAACTGGTTCAGCTGCTTCCCCATTTTTAGAAGGTTGGCTTTTGCCTTCCTGCTTCTTATTTCATGGTCACAAGATGGTTATTATTTCTCCAAGCACTAGCTGTAAGGGGCAAGATATAAAAGCCTGAAGGGATATATATGCCATCTTTGTTAGGTGGGGCCTCTGAGAAACTTTTCACAATAGTCAGACTTCTTGTGTCTTAGTGGCCAGAACTGTATCACATGGCCACTTGCAGCTAGAAAATGACAAGGGAGACAATGCATAATGTCATGTTTCTTTCATTTAATGTCTTTCAGCATGATAGTCTAAGTACCTAAAGTTATTATAATAATGTACCTTTTAGATTTACATTGGTGCAGAAGCATACAGTGGAATTTAACCAAGTGGCGATGGCTAATTCAGATGGATCCGAAGCTATGCTGAACAGAGTGATGACAAAAGATAATATTGGTGTCGCTGTGGTATTAGAGGTCCACAAAGAACTATTTGGAGCAGGTGAGTGCAGTGTAAAATATTCTTACTAAAAATAAACACCATTCCAAGTTTTTCCATCTCAAAACAAGTGAAGAGAATTTTGCTGTTGTTTATTGCAAAGTTATTTTCTTTTGAGGAAAGTTAAGGGAGATGGGCAGGAAAATAGCACCATTGTGTAAAGCATCTTATATTTGTTGGGATATTCTGTGCTCTCTATCACAGTCTTTTTTACTTAATAATATATGTAATAAAACCTTTTTAAATATGCCATTAATCCCAAGCGGTTCTTTGAAATAGGGAATATTTTGATTAGGCTGAATTTAGAAATTATGATGACTTAGTCCTCTTTTTGATTCATATTTTTAGCTTCTTGAGTGTGATTGTCTTTAAGGTTAAGGAGTTGGCACATTTTCTCTAGTTTCTTTGCTGTATCTCAGTCATTGTCAGGGTAAGAGCAGGATCTTTTATCTACATGGTAGTTTCTTTAGCATTTTAGATTATTTATAGCTTCCTTCAGAGTCAGAAACTCATTATGTACTTTACACACAACAGACCTTTTTTATCCTTCCTACTGCCTGCCTTTGAGCATTTCATTGTTTATTAGTACATTTTAAGCAAGAAAGGAGTGAGACCACGTCAGGGCTTTTTTTCCCTTGGACTTTTTGTAGAGGAAAAGATTATTTCTGCCTTGAGTATTGATTTGAATTATTCAGACCATACATATATATCAGACCTTCTTTTCTCACCATACTTCAGTTTATTCATTATCAAAGATAATCTTTGATCGTGAAATTTTGAACTTTCTACTTTTCTTAGCCCCTCCTTTTTTATCTACTTTTATGTCCTTTACAATCTTATTCTTCCCAAAGTTTGGTACTTTTTTTTTTTCTGATATTGTGGAGAATTTCTTTTGTAGTTTTACTCCCCTTTTAATTTACAGAAGAGTAATTCTAAATAGTAGACACTTTCACGTTCTGAAATACATATCTGTTGCACTCCTAGAAGGGGAATTTAGTAATATAGTGCTTATGGCTCCCTTGAAGGGGAAAATTTTTAATACTGTGAATACTTAATCTATGGCTAAAAGTGACACTGTAAAACTTCTAGGAAAAGAAGATAGCTTAGAAGATTTGGCTACAGGTATTTATCTTATGATCAAATTGCTTTAAATGTGACTATGTCAGATATAACAGATACTTCAGTTCCTTGTTTTATCAACACTGAAGATAATTATAGCATTGTAAGACTGGAAAGAAACTTTACCAAACTAGTAGACTTAGAAAATTAGGTCTTTTTCCCCAAAGCTTATATTCCAATAGAAAAATTTGAGATACTTTTATAGAAATTATAAAAGAAAAATTAAATTTGTATGTTTACGGATAGTCCAATGGTTTAAAGGTATGTAAAGTAAAAAGTGAGAGATCCCTCCTGTCATTCGTACTCTAGAATAGCTCTTGTTGATTTCTCTATAGAGGTACTAACATACAGAATGTGAGTATGTATATTAATAGTTTTATATCTTGAATATTTTATGGACATCTGTCAGTAAATGTTAACTATGTTTAATTTTCAAAAATCTTAATGTATTCCATCCACCATTTTGGAAAGTACTATGTTAATGTTTATTTTAACAGAATTAAAAAACATAAAATTATAGGAATTAAAAAAAAAAAAACCTTAGAGATACTCTAGTTGAATATTTCATTTCCCGAAAGAATCTGGTTAAATTACTGACCCAAGACTACATAAAACAATTAGTAAGAAAGCCAAGTCTAAAACCCAGGTGTCCAGACTTTTATAGCACACTACTCTATAATTCTGGTTTTTAAAATAATGTTATTTGGGTATATGGTGTGAATTTGTTCAGGTAGCAAATTACTTGCTTATTTTATCTTATATAGGTTAATATAATTTACTGCCTTTTACTACTGACCTATCACAGTTGTGCTGTGTTGTGCTTGGGAAATGCAAGGTGAATGAGTACTAGACAGTAGTAAGAATTTATATTGAGGTTTAGGTAACTCAGCTGAAAACCTGCCTTACTACATTATTGTGCTATTTAAATGACAGATATTTAAAGGGCTGTACCAAATTTGTGGGCCAGATTTAGCCCATGGACTACAGTTTGCCAACTTGATCTAGGAGAGTAACTCCCATAGTAGGATTACCAGAATCTCAGCCCTTTAGCTTCTAAGAATTACTTTATCAGATAAAAGGGAAGTTATAAATTCATGGAAAAGAGTAAAGAGGTAGCTATGGATCATACTGAGAAAACCTGAGGATGCCACATTTCTTCAAACATAAAGCGTAACTGTGTCTTCTTTTTGTAATGTTTAAATTTAGGTATGAAGCCTATTCATGCTGCAGACAAACAGCTGCTTATAGTGGCAAATGCCCACATGCATTGGGACCCAGAGTATTCTGATGTGAAGCTTATCCAGACCATGATGTTTGTCTCAGAGGTTAAAAACATTCTGGAGAAAGCCTCTAGTAGGCCTGGCAGCCCAACTGCAGATCCTAATTCCATCCCGCTGGTGCTATGTGCAGATCTTAACTCATTGCCAGATTCAGGTATTTATAACATCATTTCCTCACTGCTTTCAATTTCACTTTTACTTTTGGGTTCAGAGGCCAGCTAGCTCCTAAATTTTGAGTAGATAATTTCTCTTCTAAATTAGGGAATGTGTCCGTAAGAATCCCATGGATGGGACACAGGGTAATAGAGTTTAATAAAGAAGCTATTTCCGAAGGTATTGGCTGGTTTAAGGGAAACAAAGCAATAAATGATGCAGTACTCTGCCACTAGGGGATTTAGTAATAGATCTCTTTACCACTCCTCTACCTAAAAGGGAAAGTAGTGGGAGCTGTCTGTCATCAGAACTTGGAAAAAATACAGTTGTAGGAAAGGGCCACATAATAGGAGTGATGGCTTTGAATTGCATGAAGCAGTCAATCCCTGGCAGACCAACAAGAAGGGTGCCAGGGGAATATATATTCTTACTTCACTCTGCTTCTGTCCTCTGATCTCCTGCCAGGCTGCCCATTGATCAAATCCAACCAGAAGCTAGAGGGGGGAGGGATTTGCAGTTGATGCAATAAAGATCAGCTTCCTGAGGCACAGAGTGTACTGCAGAAGGGTGATCTGAAGGGGCAGCCAGAAAATAGTCATTACAGGTAGCTATCTAGTTTAATAATATTAGCAACTTTTAAGTGAATTCATTAAGTGATATTTAGATACTGTTAGTAGGTACAGAATAATGATTAAAATTATCGTAGGGCTTCATATTACTTCTTGAGCTCCTCTAAACTACTTTATGTCTGAACTTATATCATTTTACTTTTTATAAAAATAATTTCTGCATTTTAGGTATCAAATAGAAAACATTAAACTATTACTGTTTTGCTAATACCAAAGCATATGTTAAATTTTGTATATTATCACTACTAGGCTATTTTAAGTTATTTAAAGTAAGTAACAATAAGGTTACTATAAGATAACCTAAATGCCTCCACTTGGAATATTAAAAAAGTCACTGAACTTGAAAACATCTTTTTCTTCTTAGCAAATAATGCTGAAATCATTGTTAATAAATATCTGTCTTTAACCCCTAGCCTGATTGGCACTTTAACCACATGCTCCTTTCTTAAGTTGAATTACTCTCAAGTGCAAGTTTTTCTCCCATTGTATTTGATTTGTTAAAGCCAGTTAACTGGCATTTGGCAACACAACGCAGTGAAATGACTTTGGTGCCAGACTGTCATGGTTGGATCCTGATTCTGCTACTTACGAACTATACAATCTGTGACTAAGTTCCTCATTTTTCCTTTTATTTTTTTGTTTTGAAACAGAGTTGTGCTCTTGTTGCCTAGGTTGGAGTGCAATGGTGCAGTCTCGACTCACTGCAACCTCTGCCTCCCGGGTTCAAGCGATTCTCCTGCCTCAGCCTCCCAGTAGCTGGGATTACCGGTGCATGCCACGACGCCCAGCTAATTTTTGTATTTTTAGTAGAGACAGGCTTTAACCATGTTGGCCAGGCTGGTCTCGAACTCCTGACCTCAGGTGATCCGCCCACCTCGGCCTCTGAAAGTGTTGGGAGTTTACAGGCGTGAGCCACCGCACTCAGCCTAGTTCTTCATTTTTAACAAGGGAGGAATCATGTTATCTACTTCATAGAATTCTGTGCGAGATTTACATGAATAAAGCACTTAGAACAGTGCCTGGCATGTAGCAAATACTAGGTAAATAGTAGTGCCTTCTGAGCTATTTACAATACTGATAATTGTGCTTATCACACATTCATTATATCTTACTATCAATCCTTATTACAAATAGAAAGATGACTCTAATAATTCACTAATCCTCATAAGGGTTTTGATACTGTTTTCATGTTTGCTAATTCAGTGGAAGCAGTGCACTTTTCTGAATGCTATTCTTCTCTTCAGCCTTGTATTTTTAGCCAAGTGGTATATTTCTGGCATATAATATTCTTTATAGTGTCAGACTGAGAAAACTCACTGTAGCTCAAAATAAAGAATGATATTGTCTAGCTGACACTAGACATTGAAATGTTAAAGATGCAAAATCTGTTTTTGTTGTAAACGGTTTTTATTAATATGCTATACTTATATATTTGCAAAGTTGTTGCTTAGAATGGGAAAATGCTAAAGAGATAGTGGTTTGGAATAATTTTCCGAAAACATTTAGGGTTAATGCCTTCCTGGTGAATGCCATCCTAGGTCCTGGAAATCATCTTTGACCTGAAGAACCACCAAGAAAACTAAGGATATCTTTGAGGGTTCCTGATATATTTTGTTCTGAAATAGGCAAACATCCTTGGATTCATTTGATTGAATCGTATGAAATGGCTGGTATTTGATTTTTTATTTTTAAACAATGACAAAAGGTAGTTTTATATGGCTCAACCTAAGAAAACCATTCTGAGCCTGGTGGATTAACCTGATAACAAGTCTTGGCTGTGAAGCCTTGTGTAAGGTCTAAATGCTAAATGGGAGTGTCTCTTTCTCCTTTATTCTACCAGGTGTTGTGGAATATTTAAGCAATGGAGGAGTAGCTGACAACCATAAAGACTTCAAGGAACTAAGGTACAATGAGTGTCTTATGAACTTCAGCTGCAATGGAAAGAATGGAAGCTCAGAAGGAAGAATCACACATGGCTTCCAACTTAAGAGCGCCTATGAAAATAACTTGATGCCTTACACCAATTACACCTTTGATTTCAAAGTGAGTGGCAGCCTTTGGGCAGGTGTAGAAATTATTTCAGATACAAGCATGTAACAAGAAAGGTGTAAATTCTTTATGATTAATTGTATAATCTTCAGGAATTTTTAGATTCTTAAAATGTCTATGCTAAGTATGCACCTAGATATAAGTGGGTTCATTGGGTTTTGTGGCTATTGTTGTCTTAAATTCTTTTTGCTCTCTCGTTTGTTTAGATTTTAAACAATATAATAACAAAAACTTCTGAAATGCTCACTAGGTACTAGGCACTTGTCAAAGCACTTTGTATATATCAATATAGTTAACCCTCACCTGCTCAAAGCATCCCTAACTTTCAGCAGTAACCTCCCTCCTGCCCCCGACAGAAAAGCACTGAATATAGCAAAACTCACTTTGAATGAATTTATGTAGTATTTTCTCAAGATTTTCTTTCTACCTTCCATTGATGTCTTAGTATCTTTAAATTTTTCAGGTTTCTTTTGGGGATGGGGTTCGAGAAGGTTGTACTTAGGTTCTATTTTATATCCATGTATTTGTACTAATATATTCCTAGGCAGTGGAACACTCTAAAAGAAAAAGACATTTTTTGACAAATACAAAAAAAAAATGGAAAGGCCGATTGTACAGGACCAGCTCTTCTTTAGAAAGACAGATTGTGGTGGCTTTATGTAATCTCTTTTCCAGTGCTAGTTTTCTGATCACTCTATGTACCTGTAACTCTGCTATTGTACCTGTCTTTGACTTTCTGGCATTTCAGACATCTATAATAGAATCTTACACTATCTGGAAAAATCTAAGTGTTAGAAAGCAGTTTGGTGTAAGAAGCCTAGAGGGAATTTAATAAAACGCCAAAGGAAATTTACAAATGGCCTCCCTTACATCTCCAATAACCTTTTTCTGTTTTTGTGTGGGTTAGCTCCTTTCCAAGAAACATATAGAAGGAGGAAAAAAAGAAATTCATGTGTTGTTACTAATCAGCTTTCATAATCATGAAGTGGAAAAAAAGTGCTTAGAAATTGAATCTAATTTAGTATTTTTGCTATTAGAAAAGATAATTCAATCCAGCGATAGTTCATTTTGTTCCAGCTACTCATATGTAGTGATGTGCTGGTAAATATTTAATAATGAACTTTTTGGGAAAAAGCTCTGATTTGTGGTGTTTGCCGATTTCTGTGGTTTAAGTACTTTTACTGTAGCAGAATCCAGTCTCCCAACACGATACCATTGAACATAGAGTTGGGAAGAGGTGCTAAGAAAGCTAGTACTAGCTGACTGTAGCACATCATTGCTTTTATGAAAGCTTAAAGGAACACCTTTTAATGGTACACAGTTTACCACAGCTTAAATCCTGTCCTTGTAACTATAGTGATATATATCTACCGGCGTAACCCAGACCTGTGATAAAGTTCCTGAAAATAAGTGTTTAGTAATTCTGCAACTATCATTTTTGTTTAGGTATGTGTGTAGGTAAAAAGAAAAAATTTTTTTTCTTTTTCACATAGACTTTTTTTTTTTTTTTTT
>NW_012120710.1:9082087-9138358 GCF_000951035.1 Colobus angolensis palliatus | reverse complement strand
CCTCAAGTGAGCTGCCCGCCTCGGCCTCTGAAAGTGCTGGGATTACAGGAATCAGGCATGAGCCACTGTGTCTGGCCTTATAGGAGGTTTTATTCCACATTAGTAATTGAGATTGTTTCATGTGTTTTATTTTAGAATTGAAGCCAAAAGTTGTCTCATAAGAAGAAATAAAATTACCCTGATCCTTGTTAACTTGTTTTCTAAAATATCACTGTAAAACTAGGCATATAACCAAAATGAAGGGATAATACCTTATGATCCTATCATTTTTTGACTATTTAAACTTGGAGTCCCCTGGACTCATGTAAGTTCCTTAATTTGTGGTAAAGTAGGGTTGGATAAGGGCTTCTTTTCTATTATTTTTTTTAAGAGACAGAGTCTTGTTGTCAGCCAGGTTGGAAAGCAGTGGGACAATTATAAGTAGCCTCAAACTCCTGGACTCAAGTGAGCCTCCTGCCTCAGCCTCCCAAGTAGCTGGGACTATAGGTGCATGCTGCCGCACCTGGCTAATGTTTGAATTTTTCGTAAAAACCTGGGTCTCATTATGTTTAACCAGGCTGGTCTTGAAGTCCTGGGCTTAAGCCATCCTCTTGTCCCCGCCTCCCAAAGGGTTGGATTATAGGCATGAGACACTGCACCTGAATCTTCTCTCTTAGAAGTAGAAGAGGAACAGTTTTGGTGTTTTGATATTGGTCAAATGAAAATCAACAAACTGAAATGATTGTGTCCAAAATCTCACAATATAAAAATTTGTTTTCATTAAAAGTTTTTTGTGTTTTAAGTAGCCCATTTCATTATAATACTTTTTAAAGTATTGGCTGGAACTCATGTATAGTATTTGTAAATAGGTTTTTTTACAGTGTAGAAATATTTCTCCCTACTTGGACTCAGGCTTTCTTGATATGAATAAGAACTAGATAGGAAGAAATTTGATTTTGCTCTCTTGCATACACAACCTGGGATAATAAAAGCCCCCTGGTTTTTGAGACTTACTGGTCAGACTAACAAGTAATCTAGCTCTGAGAGATAAAACTGCTATGTATGACTTCCTGCTGAATGATTTTTGCTGAGTTATCCTTAAGCAGGAAGGAAATCCAGAATTTACACATATTCTAGTATTTGTGAAAATGAGTGTTTTAAATTAAGAATTGGACAGTTAACTGTGTAGTGTTTTGTATGTGTGTAGCAAATCTGGGAAAGCTAAACTAGGATTAGCAAATCCATAAACATGGTTTACTACAGCTTCAGCCAGGTGTGTTTGGATATCTCAATATGCAAATAATTAAAAATAATACCATTAACTATGTATATGCTTATATAAATATTCTTATTTTCTACTTATTGTAGCCAATAGGATTAGCACAGTTTCCATTATATTTATACTGATATGTTAGATTTCACTAAACCAAGCAGGCCAATTCTAAAGATAACTGGACATAATTTAATGTGTTTAGCTTCTCAAATTATCACTTACACACAAATGGAAGGATTTATAATTCCAGTAGAATGCTGTGTTTCCCTATTGAGCCACCTTTATTTCATGTAATACTCACTGAAGATTTGAGCCTTATTTGACCCACTGTCAAGACAACAGGTACCAAAAGAAAAGATACTCAGTTTTTTGTTTTTTATAAATTATGGATTGTTCTTTATGTATCTTGAATTTTTCTTTTCTTCCTATCCCCAATCTCTTTCCAGGGCGTGATTGACTACATTTTCTATTCCAAGACTCATATGAACGTGCTTGGTGTCCTGGGGCCTTTAGATCCTCAATGGCTGGTTGAGAACAACATCACTGGGTGTCCACACCCTCACATCCCTTCAGACCACTTCTCACTGTTAACACAACTTGAACTCCACCCTCCACTCCTGCCTCTTGTCAATGGTGTTCACTTGCCTAATCGGAGGTAGTGGAGTACTGCCCCGCCAAGACGGGGATCTGTTGCTACGGACCTGTACAGTTGTAAATCAAAGTATGTAGGAGTGAAGTATGGCCATCCTTAAGCTGCTTATTCAGGTTTCTTTCATTATGTGTTTGCTGTAAGACTTTGTACATTTTTGTGCATATTGGTATCATTTGGCAGTAGGGCTGGAACCAAAGTATTACTCTCTTTCCAAAATTTTAATTTAACATGTTTTTAAATTGGACCTTCTTTATATTGTATTAAGAGCCAACATTCAAAATTGATAAATTACCAATTTGAGGCCCAACAACAGTGTTATTTGTTTTTCCGAAACAAATACTTTCTTTTGAGTGGTTTCAGTGAGCCAACCATTTTATAAAAGGCAATTTTTAAAAACTATAAATACAGTATTTTAAACTGAATGATGATATGCCTTCCAGGGAAAACCTTGAATTTTTCCTTTATAACTGATTTTTGGATTCCCAAGTCATTTGCACATCAACAGAGTACTTAAATTTGCTCGTTCTGTACATAAACTATGAGATAGCCTCTACACGTTTTAAGAGAATTTGAAAAATTAAAGATGGTTGCACAGTATGCTTTCATAATCAAGCATGTAACACCACAGGACAATTTGTTGGCCAAATGCTGGTTTGGGGTTTTTTTAAGGAATCAATTTGGTTTTTTTGTCCTCTCTATATAACCTTGTTGGAAGTATTAATTCTAAGCCTGTCTCTCAAGTTTATTTATAGAGAAAGAGTAAGTAATCTATATTGCCACATACCTTGAAAATAGAATGCAGTACATTTAGGATGCCCACAGAATGAATTTTTCCTTATTCCAATTCAACCTTCTTTCTGTTCGGTTGTACCAGGAAAACAGATGTTATATGACCTATATCATTTTTGCCATTATAGTCAAACGTTAAAATCTGAATAAAAGGACCTTGATCAAAGTTTCAGATAGGAAAAATCACACTAATACTTTATGTGTTTCCAACATAGATTATGGGGCTGTTGGTTTTTTTGAGATGACAGTGCAAAGGATTTGGGAGAGAGGGAACACGTTTGGGGCAGTAGTTGAAAACCTTGGGCCATTGTCCTGACTCTAGCTGCCAAATGGCCATCATATGCTTTTAATCTTTGTTTCCTTTGTCTGTCAGGGTTGAATTAAGAAGCTACTGGTTTATTCCCAATTGTTAATGCCTTTAGGTATGTTGGAATCTTTTTTTTTGCCTAGGAGGGGCCAGTTGAAAATCTGTGACTCAAGAGGCAGTGAACAGAATACTGTTTTCTGGGGAATAATTGGTTGGCTACTTGATGTTAATTATGGCACAGTAACAGGAAAAGGTTGTGTCTGTGTTTTTAAGTTTTTCTTTATTCTGCTTTTTTGCTGCTATAAGAGTTTTCTGAAATTTATATTTTAAACTTTTCATGCACTTTACTGTTTCTAGTCTCAAAATGTGATATTTTTATTAAACAAGAAATTTTCCATTATGCGAATGAAATTTTAAAAGACAATAGCCTATATTTGTGTCTCACTAATATATAAAGTACAGGTCAAATTTAAATTATTTAATTAGTTTTAAATATACACAATTTGTCTCCTCTTTCAAACCTGACATCTTAGACTGTTTTATTGGTCTTAAAGGATACATTTACTTTGGTCATTTTATGCTAATTTCTTCCATAGTAAATTAATCAGGCTATATAAGATAATATTTCCCCAGAAGGGTAATTTTAGTGGGACGAGGGTGGTGGGATGATGTCATATCATACATGGGATTGCATCAGAAGGGTTCTGTAAAGCCTAAACTCCCTTTTAAAAGTGCCTAGTGATAGAGGCGTTGTTTGTCATCTGTTATAATTGGAATGTCATTGTAGTTCAGTGAATTTTGATGTAAATAAAATATTCTTTTAAAAATGTTAAAGTACCAGAATAAACAAGAAGAAACAACCCTTAAGATGACAGATTTTCCTCAACATGCAGGTTTCCCTTCTTATATACCTCAAGTATCCAACATCTAGCCATGCAAATTGATTACCTGAAGCATAGTACTGGAAAGTAGAATAGCATGAAAAACTTAATTTTGTGGACATTACCTTTTTTTGTAATCAGCTACTGTATGTTTTATTTTAGATCTTTTGTTTTGGGTGGGTTTTCTGCTCTGGAGGTATATGCACTAACAAAACATTTTCCTCCTTTCATATACGCATGTTAATTAGCAATGTGAGCAATATTTCCTACCATACTTCACTCCCAATATTTTTTGAGATGTTTGTATAAAATGGAATTTAAAGTTCACTTATGATTGTATATGAACCACAGAGGAGCCCATTTATTAATAAAAAACTTTTTTAATAGTTAAATGTAGAGGGAAAAAATAAAAAAAAATGGGAAACGTTGTAAACAGCTTAAGTTTATTTTGTGTATGATCGAGGCACTCTGTTGCAGGAAGGTGTGTAATTGGGTTCTCTCTGCTTCAAATGCGCTCTTTCAAACCATTCATTATCCTGTGTATTTTTAATGTGGTTTTAGTAAATGTTGGTAGTAGCTCTGTTGAAGTAGGTAATTGTGTTATGTTTTGGGTGGTACACACTTGGGGCATGGTAACCCAAATTTCATGTGCACGGTTTCCCTTTAGCCCACTGCCCAAATTTCACATACCCTTCACCCTCTGTTCCCTTTGTAAAAGGAGTGGTATCTGTTTTGAGCTGCCAATTCAGATGATCAGAAATGCTGCTTTCCTCAGCATTGTCTTGTTAAAACGCATGCCATTTGGAACTTTGGCAGTGAGAAGCCAAAAGGAAGAGGTGAATGACATATATATATTCAATGAAAGTAAAATATATATTCTCATATACTTTCTAGTTATCAGAATGAGTTAAGCTTTATGCCATTGGGCTGCTGCATATTTTAATCAGAAGATAAAAAAATCTGGGCATTTTCAGAATGTGATACATGTTTTTCTAAAACTTAAATATTTCAATATTTGTCTAAGAACTGGAATGTTCTTTAAATTTACTAAAACAGTATTGTTTGAGGAAGAGAAAACTGTACTGTTTGCCATTATTACAGTCATGCAAGTGCATGTCAAGTCACCCACTCTCTCAGGCATCAGTATCCGCCTCATAGCTTTACACATTTTGATGGGGAATATTGCAGCATCCTCAGGCCTGACATCTGGGAAAGGCTCAGATCCACCTACTGCTCCTTGCTTGTTGATTTTGTTTTAAAATATTGTGCCTGGTGTCAACTTTTAAGCAACAGCACTGCCTAAAAGCAAGCAGAGAACAGAATCCTAGCACCATTCTATAGGCAACTTTTTAGAATTCAGATATAGTAAATCTGTTGCAGATTTATGATGTTTTATGTAAAAAAAAATTTTTGTATAATAACATAGCTGAATATTTTTGTTTCATTTCTTTGATGTAAGGCGTGTGAACATTCGTTTGAATATCACATGTTGAAGTCAGGTATGGCACAATGGGTTCTGAGACCAGCTTTTCCTCCCCTCCCATTTGCCTTGTTCCAAGCTCTTTCTTTTCAGATTACTTTTCTGATATTCATAGGCAGATATTTAATTTTACTAGTTAGCATCCTGTGTGAATGTATTAAAGAAGCCACTGTGTTTTAGTGTAGTTGGCAAAAATATAAAAGCTCCGTTTCTTATTTGCCCGTATTTTTTGGTGTCTTAAAGTTATATATTAAATCACAGAGAAGCAAGGGAGAAAGTTGAAAGATATCTAAGGCTCATATCACTTGATTCTATGGTAGATTATATTAGAATTGAGGATGTGGCACATTAAAACTGGAACATGGGCAAATATAGTGTTCCATTTTAAAATTCTAAGTTTATATTGTTAAATGGGTGAAAATTTAAGTTTGTATTTGCATTTCCAAGCGTTTCTAAAAATCACTAATGCCATCTATACTTTTAGTATGAAACAGCAGAGTATAGAAAGCACAGGGAAGAATAGGCTAAATATGTTCTTTGAAGAACCAGAGGCATATAACCATATCATTATGTCATTCATAATACATGGCTAGATTTTCTAATGATAAAACTGTGTCCCAGTGCTTATTTGTTTCTAACCTTTTAAATTCTGTTTCTGGAATTTGACCATTTGACCAAAAAATGACCAGTTTTTGGAAAATAATGGTTTTTATAGCAAGCAGAGACTTTACGGCACATTTTCAAAATAGCACTCATACATACTTACATTTTGACAGAAATGTGAATTCTCACATTGGTAAGATATTCTTTTTGCCACCTGCCCTACCCTTTAAAAAAGGTCACTTTTCTAATGTGTAGCAGATTCATTTACGCCTTTCCCTTTGAGTCATATCATGTTTGGAGAACTGTGTGAATTGTAGGTAGACAAATTAACTAGGGAAGCCAGAAACTTGAACTAAAGTTTTGAATTTGTAGATAGATGAGAACTTTTATACTATGGTTGCTTTGGGCAGTTCTAATTTTGTAATAGCATCGTAATCACCAAAATTAAATTCAAACATTTTAGTACATCTTTAACCTGTCTTATTTACCAAAGTTCTAATCTGTTTAAGAACAAGATGCCAAGAGCATCTCTCATTTTATAGAGTGATATGCTCACCATTATTTTGTAAGTGTCACCTTAAAGCTTGAGGGTAAAAAAGAAGCAGCCTTTATATCTATACTACAGGATGTCTTGAACAAGATTCACAGAAAGAAACTAAGCAGTTCTTTCCAGGAAGGTGGTAAGGAAGAGCATGCATATTTCTTGTTTTAACCAAATACCTTTTTTATGTAAATGTCTCTATTAAACCACAGGTCCTAAACCAGGAAATAGGGTGATACCAGGAAAATACCAAGCTTTATGAACCCAGTTGACAATTTCTTGTGGCATACGTTTGGTTAGACTTGGGTTATTCTTGGAACCAAAGGAAAATAAACATGTTGAGTTCTTCTTTCAACAGACATGAACATTGAAGTAATGGAATCTTTTTTAAGCAAAATAGCTTTCACTTTCTTTTTTTTTTTTTTTTTTTTTTGAGACAGTATCTCGCTCTGTCACCTAGAGTGGCACAATCATGACTCACTGCAGCTTCACCCTCCTGGGCTTAGGCAATCCTCCCACCTCAGCCTCTTGAGTAGCTGGGACTACAGGTGTGTGCCACCATGCCTGGCTGTTTTGTATTTTTGAGGGTTTTTTGTTTTTGGTAGAGACAGGGTTTCACCATGTTGCCCAGGCTGGTCTTGAACTCCTGGGCTCAAGCAATCTGTCCACCTCAGCTTCCCAAAGTACTGGGATTACAGGTGTGAGCCACTGTGCCCAGCCTAGACTTTTTAAAAGCTTATTTCTTCCTTGTCCGTAAATAAAAAATCAGAGAAACACTACCTTCATCAGTCATCTGAATTGGTTTAAATTATTTATTGACGGTCCTTCAAAAGATCTTGTGTTAATAATTGCATTAAAAATCCTATTGAACCGTTTACGTTGTTCAAATAAGCATAGCTAAAGAACTAGAAATGTCTGGCTCAGAGAGTGTTTGATGTCTGGATGTATAAGATAGAGTCAGAGAGAAGGATAAAGGTACAAGTTGGTGGGAGAGAGTAATATATGGGAAGATAAATAGTCTGGCTGGATAGATAGATGGGATGAGAGGATAGAATAGTATTTGAAGGAAAGATGGCTAGAGACTAAACTAAGGGCACACGTGAGTAGAGAGAATTGAGCTCTTAGTCCAAGTAACAGAAAATGAACTTTTCAGTTTTATACATATATTTTATAATGCTATCCCAATATTGAAATCTATCAGTAAAAGAAGATAGGTAACATCAAATATAAAATGCCACGTGATCAGCATCAAATACAGATCCATTTGTATTAGTGAGGAGCCATTGTATCAGAGAGGTGTTAAATTTTGTTTCTTGGCTTAGTATTTGTTTACTTTCTTGGTCCTTGAACAAGATAGAAATGTAGAAAAGAGGTATTTAGAGCTCAGATTCATTTAATTGCAAACTGATTTGGAATGAACTGAAGAGTAAAACAATTAGAAGAATTACTCCTTTTTCAACATTACTTTCAGACCAGGTAAGTTTAATAAACAGCTTAATTCAAACCTGCTGCTGATGCTCACCCCACGCTTATCCTCTAATCTGAGGGTGTGCCTGAATCATTTAATAAAAGGAAGGGCAGCTTTTATTTTATAGCAAATAGTAAAGTTTTCTGTTACATTATGAAATTGGTATTGTAATTTTCTGGCATTCTTTTAAAAAACAAAGCTTAGCATAACGGTAACTCAGACTATTAATATTTTCGTTGTGTTTTGACTTTTTTTTCAAATACAGTTCTATAGACTTACACGATAATAGTCGCTAATATAAAGAGTGCATTTTCCCATATTGTTAGTATTATATCTTTTAAAAAAGAAACTGACTCAAAAGGGTTAAAAATCATTAGTCTGTAACCTCCTTTGTGCCTATGATCAAAGTTAGGGATCCTCCACATAGATGTATATGTACAAATACATTGGGTGAATTTACAGACATAACCTGGCTAAGGGTTTTGATAAGAGTTTTTACTCCGGATATTTCAAACCAAGAGAATGGTTACAAGTGATGCGTTCAATTAAAAACATCTTACTTCCTGGAGTGTTTAACATTTTTTTCTTGGGGCCTACCTTTTCAAAGAATTCTAGCAGTTGATGTGCATGATAGCACTCTAATAAGGTTGTAAGATATAGGAGGGTTTGTTGCCCAGGCTGGAGTGCAGTGGCGAATTCTCAGTTAACTGCAACCTCTGCCTCCCAGGTTCAAGCAATTCTTGTGCCTTGACCTCCCTAGGAGCTGGGACTACAGGTGCAAGCCCGGCTAGTTTTTTGTATTTTTTAGTAGAGACGGGGTTTCACCGTGTTAGCGGATGGTCTCGATCTCCTGACCTCGTGATCCGCCCGTCTCGGCCTCCCAAAGTGCTGGGATTACAGGCTTGAGCCACCGCGCCCGGCCTTCACTTTCAAAGCATATGAAATAAGGACCTTTGTGCTTATTAAATGTTAATTTTTATGGTACATTGTATAAACTGGGTAGCATTGAACTACATTTAGAAGTATGTCATCAGAAACAAATCACATTATGAAAATGATATACAAATGCCAAGTGATATGACTCTTTTGGCATGGTGGTAGCATGGTCCACTCAGCTTTCAGAATCTTTCGGAGGCTCTAGTTTGGTGCCTATTACTAGTTATTTTTGTTAGGACAATCTCAAAATTTAGATAATTTTCCAGTTGTCTGTCTGTCACTTTTAACTCTAAAGCATAAGAATCATGGTAACCCTCTCAGAAGTGGTCCTTTCTTGCTCATTTCAGTTCCGTATTAATTTCAAATTATGGATGTATTTTCTTTCAAGCTATCAATTGTTATATGTACCACATTTTATTTAGTTTGTAGTTATCTGAAGTCACAAAATTGGTTCAGCATTGATGTCAAACAATGGCTTTGCTTCTTACCAAACAGACTTAGTATCCTGCTGCTTGTTTCAATCTTGAGGCAGTAAGTGATGCAGTATCTGGGTTTGTATTTACTTAGAAACTGTACTGTCCTTTCTCTGTGCTTAACTTGCTAAAAATATATTCCCTTACCTGTGAAATTCCTGAGCGGTGCTCTGCCAACTTTTCTGGGGGAGGGATTTGGATGGCTGTGTTACTGCACACTGGATCTGGAATTGTTCAGGGTTATGGGTGACATATTTCTTAAAACACCAGCAGCACTGAGATGTGCACTATGGGCATTCGTACAGTTGTCCAAATGCAAACAACTTTTTCATCTTGGAGAAGCTGAGATACAGAGTTCAATAGAAATACTTAGAATGTTTTGAGAAGGTTGAATGTTTCATGTTTGGCTTTGTTGTGTCTGGAGTGGGGAAGTATGGAGGACTTTTTTTTTTAAAGAGAGTGTATATGTACTTTTTCTCTCCAAAAGGGCCAGGGTGTGTTGGTCAAATTCACCATGGATTAATTTATATCTTCTGTTGTGATTTTTTTCAACTATATAACAAGTGCCAACTAATTGTCCATGGGACAATCTACTTCCACTCAATTTATCTTTTGAGTAGGGAAAGGTTCATTTATTTTCATTACCAGGCATTAAGTTAAAGAATTCATTATTTTGCATACATTTGGGTCATTCTGTGGCCTATAAAGTGTTTTTGTAACTATCTAATTCTAATGGTTGGAAAGCAAAGCACATGACTATAAAACCAAGCAAGGTGTTTTAGTAACTTTTTCCCTGAATACTTGGTAGTTTCCACTGATACTATTCCAAAACAAATTCTGTTGTTTTAGGTTGTATATTTACTTTGCTTTTGTTCTAAGAAAAAGCCAAGGACTAAATCAACTTGTTATTGTGTTTCAGTAATCAGTTTAAAAATCTAAGATTTTTTAAAAATTAGAATATTTAATGAAGTGCCATGTAATTGTAGCTTGCTAGTGTTTAATGTTTAATAGACTGGTTCTGTAGGTGTTTTAACCATTTAACACTCTCTGCCATCCCTGGAGAAAGTGGTTCTACTCTTACTGAACACATTCTCTTTGACAAAATCACCAGCTGCTTTATTTTTCTATTTATTACAGTTAAACAGTTGATGAGGTCTGAATCTTGACCAAAACTGCTCAGTTGAGATGTTTTTCACAGTAGACACTGTACAAAGTGTGCGTGCAAAAGGACACGGTTGCTAGTATTTTTTCATTAATGTGAACATTGACTTAAAAAAAAGCAGTCCTGCCTTTTAAATCTTGTGGCAGCTCAGAAGGGAGGTGCTTAAGAACCTTAACTACTATGTCAGATAACAAAATATTTTTTTTCCATTTTGGAGATTGGTTACTGCTCACACATGATGTATAGGGCTAAATATATGCTTGTTTCCTTGCACCTGTGTACTTCCCTTCTCTCCCTCCCTTTCCTTCCCCTGTAGGCAATAAATGGCCATTTTGCAACTGCATACCTTTGTCTTGGTTTTTGACTCTTTATTTGTGCAGTATAAACCTCTGCTTTTAGGTTGATACGTCTCTTCTAAAGTGAAGTAGAGAGCTGAGATAATTCAGGGCAAAATACGTAATTACAAATTCATGCTACATTTTTTTTTCTAGTGAAAACTACTAAGTACGTTGTTTAAAATAAAATCTGAAGCTAGTTATATGACTTGATTTGCCTGAAGAAACCAGAGCAAAGGGATGTATGTCACTTCTGAGTGGAACTTTAAGGGCCAGTCTTTAATTTGCCATATTTCCTTTTCTTGCCTGTGTGATCATAGAAGCATATGTTGAGATGAAATCTCATTCCAGATCCTTAAGTGACTTTGATGAACAGAACTCCCCTGCTGTCCTTTGGACATGTAATGTAAGAAAAAACTGCTAAATCTCAGTGTGTTAATGCAATAAAGTTGTGTTATTAGGGCTTAATTTAGTCCATCCTGACTGACAACCACCAGACAGATACTGCTGAGTTATCAATATTGAAGAAACTCAACAACTGGACCTGCTAAGATCTCAAATAAATTCATTCAACAGATATTCAGGTGTCTTCTATTAACAAGGTGCTGTGGGTATATTAAGATGAAAGACATCTTTATAATGCCTATCCTCTGAGAATTCATATTCCAAATACTCTTTATGACACAGAAGATATTCCAGTGTTTTAGTCAAAGTAAAGATATCTTAAATTGTAGAATCTTGGAAAAAAAGAGAAGGCACATAGTGAAATAGGAATTCTGCAAACTATGTTTACAGCTATTCAGCTGAAAAATGACTTTAAAATAAGGTGTAATGGAGAACGTTGTTTTTAGTGAAACAGAAAACTGCTGTGCAGCTTAGGAAGTACTTGGAAAAGATAATGGTAGATTATTTTGGAACAGATAGTCAACATTGACAGCTTAGGGCCTGTTGGCTTGTTTTTACCAAGGATCCAATGTGAGGCTGTCACTGACCCTGAGGACCTTGTCTTCACGGAAGCCTTTGTGTTCACTAGCCTTTAGGAAGTCCTCCAAAAGTGGAATCACTCTCACATGAAGTGAATCATGAAGTTGTCCAGATTTCAAGATAAATGCCTTGTTAAGATACCTTTGTGATGAGGCATTGAAGACATTCACCAAGTGGCCTTTCATTTAACCATCTGACCTTGGGCAAAATGTAGGCTCAATGGTAAAGGGGAGATGAACTAAATCTCATAAAGTGGCTGTCCCAAAAGAAGAAACCAAGACAAGGGTTTGCATGGAGGTAGTTTCTTCGGGTAATTGATCTCAAGAATGAATGGGAGACAAGGAAGAATGAAATAGGGTAGGAGTTTGGGAAGCCAAGTCAAAGATGCGTTAGAGAGCTGATTGATCACTTCTCTGGGCAACTGGGGCATAAACATGCCAAGGACCCTCTGTGGAGCTGAATAGAAGACACCTGAAAATTATCTTCATGAGGAATGGGATGAGGCAAAGGTTACTCCGTGGGTGTTAATTCCTTTTCCCATCCATGTTTGTGCATGTATCAAATTCACTTAGCAAGTTCCTGCAGGTGTCCCATATAGTGATAATGGAGAAATGGGATGAGGGGGGTGGGTGCAGAAAGCGAGAAATAATTGGTGTGGCTCAGCAAAGTGCATCAAGTTACACTGGTGTGCATCTGGTTGCCAAGGTAATAGAATAAGGAAGTGAGCTGAGAGGTATGAGGTGAAGCATAAGAGAGGACCACTACAGTGTAACCGCTTGTACCACTGAGATCTGTTTGGGCCCAGGGTCAAGTCCATTTCATCATAGCCTACGTTGTGGCAGGCTGTAATCTCAATAAAAAGAAATAGATGAGGAGTAGTGGGACAAAGAATATAGTCCCCTGCTGCATCTGGTTCTGAGGTTGTGATTAATATTTATCTTCCCTCTTCTATTACACTTTTCAGATTTTACACAGCTTTGCAGCAGCCTGTCAGTGGATCTAGGTTGCTTCTCTGAGGTGGTGTGCCCAGACCTTCATCCCAACAAGATACAGTTATACTTGCTGGGTGACGGTTGCTTTCATAGGCATAAAGGAACCAAGAGATGCCCAGTGACTCTTGGATTTCAGACATGGTTCTTTCTGCCTCCCATTGTGGGAGCAACCCCACCTTCTCGTCAATATGATGAGTCTGTGTATGCCAGCACTGGGAGCCCAAAATGACCCCTTTCTGGGGGCAGCCAATATATTTCCCGTGCCTGGGTGTGGGTGGATATAAGGTCTGGGTCTTAGCCCACCTCAGCAACTCTGAAGGGCCTTCCCATCTTCAGAGTTCCCAGGGCTCCTTTCTGCATTGTCCCCCTGAACTCTTCTCAGTCAAATCGTAATTCCTTTCCTTCCGCTTTACAGGGTTTGATTCTGAGAGCACTCGCTGATAAGTTTCCTGCATGCTAATCTCCATCTGAGTCTCTTCCCAGGGAAAACAACCTGCAACACTGCGTTCCAAGGAGGCATGCCAGCAGTATATTAGGACTGCCTCCAGGACTCCTTGCTTGAGCCACTGAAGAGTGCCACCATGTCAATAAAATGCAATCTTATTCTGGTGCCCTGGTTTGCACTTTGAATATCTACTTTTACATGTTTCTTCAGTTCCTAGTCATGTTAGCCCAGACCTTAGAATTCTTTGGGTGTGTACACTATATTCTTCTGATTCCTTGCTCAGACTGTAATGTGATGATAGTTACTGGTCACAATCAAGCAGAGGAGGCAGGAATGGATCTAGTGGAGGTTGAGATCATCTTGTGAGACACCTGTTACATGTGAGAACTTTGTAAGTTATGCAGGCAAAGGGAGGTTTCTTTCCTCTAGCAAGGAAGGGGGGTCTGAGGGCTAAGAATATCTGGGGATTCAGTCTTCTTTAGCTTTTCTAGATATCCCCAGCCCAGGGTTTAGGGCTCACTTTGAATGCACAGCCTCAAAGATGATGCATGTATTCTTCGTGGCTCTGCTACTGTGCAAATCCTGAGCCTGATCTTTGGCACTGTTTGCCCCATGGCTGCTGAAATGATAGTCTGTAAACACTGCCGTGGATGCATTCTGACTTTCACAGTGTGCCTTGAGTTACAGTTAGCTAATTCGAGCCTGTCATTTTCTTTTTTTTCAAGGTGTCTAAAGTCCATTTTGAAAACCGGTTAACCTTACAGTCCTTAGACTTACCATTGCCCCCAACAGCTTAAGTGCCAGTTTCCTTTCCACTTGCACTTCAAACCCACTACTAAGGAAAGTGTACTAGTGCACTCTCTAGTCACTTCACCAACCAGCAATGACTAGAGAGTGATGCAGGTCCAGAATTCATCTAGAGCCTTTGCTTCCTTGGGCTACTTCTGGTACTAATTGTTCTAGACTAAGTTCCTCTGGAGGACAGAGCCTGAGAGATCTTCCCTGTAGGTAATTTATTTTGGGATGTGATCTTCAGAAACAAGAATATGGATTGCAAGGAGGCAAATAGGAAAGGAAGGCCAGTTTAGTAGTGAGTTATTGAGCTGATCACCTCTGTGGGCAACTGAGGCTTGATTCTAGCAGGATCCTTCTGAGGAGCTATGTAAAATGCACCTCAGAATATCCACTGGAGGAGTAAAAGAGGAGAATATCCAGTGGCTCCTATACCCCACTGGCCAAAGTTCACTTACCTAGGTGTTAACTCTCTCCCATATCCAAGTTTAGCTTTTCTTATGACAATGGTGAAGGATTCTGAACTTCATTTGAAGCAAATCCAGGGAATATACATAAAATTAACTACAAATGATACAGTTCTTATTGAAATAAATTTAAATGGCTGGGCATGATGGCTTACACCTATAATCCCAGCACTTTGGGAGGCCAAGGGGGATGGATCACCTGAGGTCAGGAGTTCGAGACTAGCCTGGCCAACATGGCAAAACGCTGTCTACTAAAAATACAAAAATGAGCCAGACGTGGTGGTGCATGCCTGTAGTTCCAGCTAACTGGGAGGCTGAGGCAGGAAAATTTTTTGAATGTGGGAGGTGGAGGTTGCACTGAGTCAAGATCGCACCATTGCACTCCAGCCTGGGTGACAGAGCGAGACTCTGTCTCAAATAAAAAGAAGAAAAATGTATGCATAGTTCTGTGTTGTCTAAGCATATTGTATATACTTGTATTCCTTATTTGTAGACCATGGCAAATTAATATAAAATGTAGAATTTACTGTTGTAGGGTTTTTTATGTGTTGGGCTCCATTTATACGCTTCATATAAACTCATTTAGTCCTCACAACAACATAATAAAATATATACTGTAATTCTCTTAATTTTCCAGATGAAGCTAAGGCCGAGAAAGATTAGTAACTCAATAGCTGTGTAATCTTGGGCATGAGTTGGTATGGGAAAGGGCTTTGCAGCATGTCCAGACTATAGTGAAAAGTAGCCCTTCCCACTGGGCCATGGAGCCTTACAGACCTATGGCATTAGAGGTTGAGCTGCTGTTATACAGCGGGGACAGGGAGGAATAAATCTGGCACCCAGGAGTATGCGTGGGCAACTCTTGGTACTTTTTTGTCCCATTTTGTTGTTAAATTGACAAGGACAAGAATCATGGCTTGAAAAGAACACAGTAACTGGGTTCTGGGTTAGCCCACTAGGTCAACCAAAAAGACCAGCAGAGATGCTAATTGATGAAGAGAAGCCGTAGGTGAATCGGTCATGGAAGAAGGAGATGATGAATGTCAGTTGTAGCCCCAGAACGGCTACAACAGAAGAGACTGTAGGTTCCCTCACTAGTCTTTCCCTTCTACGTATCCCTGGGGGATGTGGGGGCACAGGAAGAGGGAGGAGGTGCTTTCAGAAATTATACAGGCTGGAGGTGGTGGCTCACACCTAGCACTTTGGGAACCCGAGGCAGGCAGATCACTTGAGTTCAGGAGTTCATGACCAGCCTGGCCAAGATGGTGAAACCCCATCTCTGCAAAAATACAAAAATTAGCCAGGCATAATGGCGGGGGTCTGCAATCCTAGCTACTTGGGAGGCTGAGGTAGGAGGAGACACGCTTGAACCCGGGAGGCAGAGGTTGCAGTGAGCCAAGATCACACCATTGCACTCCAGCCTGGGCAGCAAGAGTGAGACTCCATCTCAAAAAAAAAAAAAAAAAGAAATGTATTATACAAAACAAGTGCCTCCGAGTGGCCCAAGGTGAAGCTCTGATTGCCATCTTCAGGACTCAAACATTCATATTTTTTCAACAATATAGGAGGCTGGGGGCTTTCTGCTGAGGTCTTCCCTGAGGAGGGAGCCCTGTCTTGCCCAAGGTCATGCCCCATCAGGGAGGAGGGTTCCTGTCTGCAGCCAATGACTGGGGAAGGTGGGGTTCTTAAAGCTTAGCCCCTTTACATCAATATTTGGCTATTCTGAAGAGACATGGCAGCTCCAGAGCTCCTTATGCACATGTGTAAGGCCTTTGTTGTGACTACATTGCTTTTTCCACTTCCCAAGTTTGATCCTGACAACTGTCATAAGAACTTCTTGAAAGCTAGTTTCTATTTCAAAATCTGTTTCCTGGAGTGTCTATCCTGTGGCAAGGAGTAACAGGTTTCACATGGCAGGTAATATTAGTGCTCCCAGATTATAGAAAATCTTGCCATAGAAAACTGTAATACTTGGCATATATGTTCTATGTTTGTGTGTGTATCATAAGGATATAATGAATACTTAAAACTGTAAAACATATCAGGGGAAAACAGATAGGCTTTATTTAAGAGATCAATGTAGATCAATTTGTGGGGATTTGTGATCTCTTCCCATGGATTAGAGGTGTCTATAATAACAGATTTCATTAAGCAGAGTTTGGTTGAATAAACTAACAGATACAAGAAAGTAGGTTGCCTGTCAGTAGTTAGAATCATGGCAAGGGCTGTCCATAGGAGGTGGTATCACAGAAGGAGGGGCTGGCTTTTGAGGGCTGGGATCAGAGGAGGCTCAGGCTCTGCTGGAAATGCTACCTGAAGTAAGGGAAGAAGAAATTCCCTGGCTTTCCCTCCACTCTTTCCTCCAGTTTCCCACCAGGTCTCCCATTGGCTGAACTTAACCGTAAGTGATGGGTAAAGAAGCCTGGAAAATGTTGTTTCTTTCACATATTCAGAAGAGAGGAACAGTGGGGAATGCATGCAAGACAAAGCAAGCAAATGATTAGTACATATGCTGTTTTTACTACTCAGCATCCATTCTCACACTTGTAGCCATTTTAAACTGTGATACAACCACAAGCTAAGGCTGCTATATAGCGGGATGCAACTGTCCTTTATATGAGCATGCTTCCCTCACCAATGCATTTCTTAACAACTTGGTTAAAGGAGAGTCCTTTGGATCCTTCAAAGCAAGGGTACGGTTGGCAGTGGTTAAGCAGTTTGCACGCTGTGAGTCCATTCCAAATTTCTGATTCTCCAAACTCCTTTGCCTGTACTGTGCTATCTAATATTATAGCCACTAACCTCATGCTTAGTGGCTATTGAGCACTTGAGATAATTTGTTAAAAACATTAAAATGTGGGTACTAGAAAATTTAAAATTACATTTGTGGTTTGTGTTTTATTTCTTTCTGAAAGCATTGTTTTTCAGTATGCCAAGCAAGTTCTGCCATCTCTACTTCATATCTTACTGGCCTTACTGACCTAAACTAGCAGGTGATTGATACCACCGCTGGTGCTTGAACCACCACAGGAAATCCTGAATCCAGGTATATGTGTCTATCTCACCCCGATCCAACCTTTGTTTCATCCTTTTGAGTAGTCCTTTAGAATATATTTTCATACATGTCCCCTACATTTCTTTTAACATAAATTAACATTTGCAGCTCCTTTGGTGTATTTGCTATTTCATGTGGCAGCAGATCATATACTTTCATCTGGGCTATGTTGGATCGAACTCTTGTTATGAGATTAGAAATAGTGATAGGTGGTTTGAATGGGCTCTGGGAGAATAAGCATCCTCTTCTAGGGTATCTGCCACTAGTGAAGTCATGCAGTGGTTTTATGCAAGTGAAGATTATTTGCCTCAGTTTGGGTGTTAAATTGAAAAACTGACAAAAGGAGAGCTGCTTTTGCTAGAGAGGAAGGCTCAGGGCAATTCAGCATTCAGAACCTCATCCCTGTCTGCCCATTCAGTCTCAGGTAACACTCTTTCCCAACCAGGTCCTTTACCTCAGCATAAAATACCTGATAGGACTATACATGTAACTGATGGTGCATTATCAAGTGTTGGGCCTGATACTCAGTCTTCTGCCTTCTGGTAATGGAGGTATGGAATGTGGCTATATAACTTGATTTTTGGGTTAAAAATTTAAGGCCTTAGGCTTATCTTTTTTCTTTGTGCATACTCTTCAGGGCAGTCAGAAACATCCATCCTATGTAATAATTCTTGTTAATTATTATTACTATCATAATGGTTAAATGCAATAGTTACTTGACCAAAGTCTTGCCTTCAACTTGTTCTATGCCTCGAGAAACCACAGCTTATAGTTTAAGTATGATATCACTGCATACCACAAATTACTAGTGTCCCATTTCTTGCCTGTAAGGAGGTCATCACTGCATTCATGATCAAAAATGACAACACAATCTTAGACTTCTATGTGGAGTAACAGTAAGAAGCCCCTCAGAAAACCAGAAATCACTCTGCATATAGCAGACAGAAGACATTTAGTGCAGGGGACTTGTTGCACAGGTAATAGAAGAGTTGTGAAGCCAAATGAGAAGATATTGAGGAATCCTGAAATTAGGAAAAGCAGGAAAGTGCTACCACCATTTTGGCTGATGGGGTAGAAGGGAGGACATAGTGTTCTCAGAGCTCAGAAATGGAACCATCTAGTAGGAGCCAGAACTTCTTAGTGGCTGTCTTGTGAGACCTGGAAATACATAGAATTATCCTAAAGGAGTTGGTGTTACAGAAAAAAGTCACTAGGCCGGGCACAGTGGCTCATGCCTGTAATCCCAGCACTTTGGGAGGCCGAGGCAGGCAGATCACGAGGTCAGGAGATTGAGACCATCCTGGCTAACACGGTGAAACCCCATCTTTACTAAAAATACAAAAAATTAGCTGGGCTTGGTGGTGGGCACCTGTAGTCCTGGCTATTCTGGAGGCTGAGGCAGGAGAATGGCATGAACCCGGGAGGCAGAGCTTGCAGTGAGCTGAGATCACACCACTGCACTCCAGCCTGGGTGACACAGTGAGACTCTGCCTCAAAAAACAAAACAAAACAAAAACAACAGCAGCAGCAGCAGCAACAACAACAACAACAACAACAACAACCACTTACAGCCAGAGATGCCACTAAGCAGAGAGAGAAAGGGAGAAATACCCTGGCTGCTTCTCTTCTCCAGGGTATTTCTTCAAGTAATCCAGTAAAGCTTCCCATTTGCCAAACCTATCAGAAGCCACTTGTCAAAGGAGCCTGAGAAATGTAGACCTTGAGCTACAGGAGAACTAGGCAAGGATGAGAATGAATCTGAGAACAAGCAGGCAAATGACCAGCACAAGAAGCATATCTCATTCTCAGTTATGTACACACTATGTGCTGTGGATAGAGTCCTAGAGATGATATGGTACTTCAGAGAAGCTTGCAAATATATGGCTATGTCATATATATTATGTATGTTGTAACAGCATGAATGCCAGATAAATCTTGTGTAATTCTAGCATTAGTTCTGATTAGGGCTAGTACCTATTTTTTTATGCAGTATATAGGTGAAATTATTATATGTACCATCTTATGAGAGGCATGAAATTACTTAAAACGGCAAGCTTTTAAATCAGATTCTACCTAAGTACCTTCCTTATTCAGAAACCCAAAGAACAACATACATTTTCCCTTCTATGAGCTTGGCTCTCTTTAGTGATCTGTAGCTACATAGCCAAGATGATTTGTCTAAACTTAGGAGACTACAAACGATGTGTGAAAATTAGGTACTAAACATATGGAAAGGAAATAGTATGGCGCCTCCTTTGAGATATTTATTTCTGCTGAAACTTTAATCTCTTAGTATTTCACATCTATAAAATATTCTTTGTGGGGGAGGGGGAAGGAAACTCCCTTCTGCTTTAAGAGTCCCATTTTAAACCAAAAATGCACTTGCCCAACTTTTTATTTATTCCCTTAATAGTTTTGAACTGTGCCTATGGAAAGTCAAGTAAATTCAGAAAGCTTGAGTTTAGATATTTTACATCCTATAACCACGCTTAAAGGGGAAAAAAAGGACTTCATATTTTGAATATGTGAATTCTCTACCCTGTGGTCAGGAAGTTAGATTCAGGCATTGATCCAATGACCCCTGGAACATCTTCCACTGTTTTCCCAGTAGAAGGAAGAAAGATTTGCTAGAGGGGCTGACAGCATGAGAATGTGCTGCTACTGTTAACCTTCCAGATTGGGTTTCTCCCCAACACAAGTGACCAAGCAGTTGTTTCTGAAGAGTCTTGAATGATATCCACATGACCAGTTTCTCCATCTTACATAATATTGTCTTCCATTAGTACTAAGGGGATGTCTTTGGTTAATTACTGCAAATATTGGAGTCTGAAGACTCACCCCTTACAAACTATATGACACTGAATACTAGATTAAATGTGAATAAGGCAAAAGATGAATGTTTCATCTACTATCCTAATGCAGGCCAGTCTCTAGGCATACTTTTTGTTGGGGGAGAAGGGGGTACAAAAAAATAAAAGACATAGAGCCATTGGGAAATTCACCGGGTAAGTTAGGGAGGTGAGAGGATACTTAAGATTTTTGCAAATACCCATTTTTGGAGGGTGGAGCAGTTTTTTGGTTCATCTTTGCACAGAGTGCTCAATAAAAGTTTATTAAATTAATTAAAGGAGACAAATATGACAGCCCTTCAAATACTTAAAATTGTTATATGAGAGAGGCATTAATAAGTCTTTCTGTAATAGCCGCTTTTTGTTCTTACTTTTATTCCCTTAAAGTCACACAGAATAATAAATGGAAGAGTTTCTAAATTATTGGAATTGTTTAAAAATTGACCACATAGAGATTTTTTTGGTATTATTTCTGGACAACCATAGAAGAAAATATGCTTTCTGTCGATGATCAGGCTAGATGACCACTAATTGGCCTCCCAACTCTGCCATTTAGAATTATAGAATCTTCAGTTTTCATTTTCATTTAGATATTTATGTTTGTATTCATTAATCAAAAATGTCTTCAGAATATCAAAGAGTTAAAATATAACTGAAGGTATTTGGAGACAGACCTGTCTCCACGGCTGCTTTAGTAAGTTAAGGCACACCTGTATGTTGGAAAACCTAAGCAGGCATAATATGTGTTTATGGACAAAGAAAAATGGTCATAATATAGCATTAAGGAAAATAAAAAGTTAGACCAGTGATGATTTAAAAGTAATGGACAGAAGGTTTCTGAAATTCTATTTTGAAGGTTAATGTTTAAAAAATGTTTTTATCAAATATGTGTAGGATATGTATAAATAAATAAACTGGGACTAGAAGGAATATAACTTTTTCTTTTTTTTTTTTTTTTTTTTGAGATGGAGTCTCGCTCTGTCGCCCAGGCCACCGCACCCGGCTGGAATGTAACTTCTAATTTTCTTATCTGGACCAATTTACTTATTTGGCATAACTGAACAACAGCTCAGCTCTTAACATAATTTAGCCTCTTTTATTCTGCAGAAAGTTTGATTCCATTACCCTCTCACCTTGAAATAAGGGAAATGGTTTGATAGTGAAGGAAAGGGAGGAGCCTACCCTTGTCCTTTGTTTCCCTCATCATACACTTAGTCTTTAAACCCTCTTTACCTGGAGAGAAGCATTTTAGTGGAGTAATGAATCCAGAAACCAGAGATGGACTGTCAATTCCCAGATATCAAATTAATGATCTTTGTCCTTATTTTCCTCTACCTTTCTTTAGTACTCAGCCATGATAAGCATCCATTTCTTTTGAAAAGTCTCGTTCTCTTGGCTTCCGTGAAACTTCAGAAGATTTGAAGATAATGTAGGAAAAATAATTTATTTCTTGTTCATTTTCTCTGTCCACTGGTCTTGAATTATTTCAAGCATCAGCCCTACTTGCTTTCTTTCCTTTTCATTTTTTCCATCCATTATTCCTATTTAGACGACTCCCTAATGTCTGTCTTCACTCCTAATCTCTTTTAGTTATCTATTTCTAACTGCCTCTTGGGAAATTCTTGGGCACACCTAATTTCACTATCTTTGAAACTCAATGAATCATTCATCATTAGTCTTGTTCCTCCTCTTGAGTTTCTTAGGTGGGGTGAGTAACAGATTCCAGTCAAGACTAGTGTAAAGTTTGAGGAGCCATAGAAAGAAAGATCAGTCAAGACCACTAGGACTGGAGAACTCCTATCTTTCTACTCTCCATTTTATTCAGTACAGACCCATTATTACTAAGTTAAGTTGTACAAAAGGCTATCAACAGTCTATTTACTGTGCTCTTTTATAGTTTTATTAATTTTATAGAACTTAACATAAGTTCACCGCTAAACTCAGTCTCTCATTCCTGTTTATGTGTTAGGCTTTTAAGGTTCCCAAATTCAACTGCTTTCATCTTGTAGATATTCAGGAACTTAATCCATGGTGAGATGGTGGTATACACGTGTGTTTGTGCTATAAGGGGATAGGGTATTGCTATATAATCAAGTGTGGGAACTCATAAAAATGGAAAACTGATCAAGGAATTAATTGAATCTGTACCTCTCCTCTGTACTCTTCCTCCCCAAATTCCAAGCTACAGTGGATGGGCTGAGTTATGAACCTATAATTGTCCTCCCGTTTTCTCTAATATTAACTAGAGTTATTCCTTGATCTGATTGCATTCTGAATACAAATGGAATGACTGGAAATGGCTCTTTGTATAACAGTACTGAACTGTGTTTTGAACAACTGCTGCCTAAATACATATTAAAGAGGCTCCTCCAAGTAGATGCCATTGTCTATCAGTAAAAATACTCAGCTGTCTGGTGGGACAAGTGTTAGGTCACATGGGCTCTCAGCAACTATCACCATATCCTGAAGATAAATGCCAGAAGAAATAAGAAAATTTTTTTAGCATATATGGCAAAGGCCTGAGAGTACCTTCCATTATGGTTTTGGGAAGCAAACAATATTTTTGTGCCCACTTTCTGGAATTAGGCAATTATTGTACAAAGTTATGATCTTGCCTGTCTGAAACTACAGTGGTGGGACTGTCACCTTCCAATGGAATTGTGTACTCATGGGCCACCAGTTTTTCTTTAGTGACAATGACCTGTGTCCTTTCAGGGACATAAGGAGGAGAGTCCTGGTAAAAAGATAAAATGGGAGAAGTATTTGCTCTATTCTGCTGTTGTATTCCCCTTATTTGTGATTCAAAGAGGTGCCAAGAAGAGAGTCTGAGATGACTTTGGGAAGAAAGAGAGGACAGAAGAGAGGGAAATAAAAGGGTTGATTTTTTATGGGAGTGGTGTTGAAGAATTGCTGATAGAAGAAAGAGTTACAGGTGCTGGTGGAAGCAATAAAATGGTTTATGCTACCCGTTGGCTGTGGGTTTATGTTGTTAACATGCTGTACCTAGAGCAGAGTATTATACTGGCATTGACTTGTTACTACTATGAATATCTGAAAATGCTTTCTAAACTAATAGCAGTTGTTCTCCTACGTTTAAAAAAATATATACGTAGGAAAAAAATGGTTGGATAAAAGTACATCAAGATGGTTACTACTTGTAAATTCATTCTTATATTCTGTTTTTTCTCACTTAAGTATTTTTCCAGGTTAACACATATATGTCAAAATCACAGAATGTTATGAAGCCATTCAAAATGATTTGGTTGTGCTATTATATGGCTTAATTTTATATTTATTGGATATTTGTTTCTAATATTTTCCTGTTATATATCACTGAAACATAAATGTACTAGAATCTTTCCTTTTTAATATAAAAATTTACTTTGCTAATGTTTAGAATTAGTGGAATTATAGAGGAGCATTTAGGTATCATGTGACTTAAGCCAAGCTACATGTGGAAGCTTGAGTTTCTAATCTACCTCCACCATTCAAGTCCAGGGAACCAGAGGGTTAAACTCCTAGCAGATGGTGCTGCTGCTAATGCTGCTGCTGACTGAGCATGTCAGGAATTTAAAGAGTTGCTTAAACAGGGTTAATATATGGCCTGTGGGAAGACAGCTGTTCTGTAGCAGAATTAGGGGTCAGGAGGTTAGCCACATTTCCCTGAAAACAGAGGACTCGCCAGAGTCAGGATCAGTGAAAGCCATTTAGGGAAAGGAAAAATGCAGAAAGGTTCTATTTAAGGGAGCAGTTGAATGAGAGGGTAGAAAGTGCTAGGGTAGAACAGAATAACTACCAAATATAGAGGGGAATAGGGGAATGAAAGGAGACAGAAACAAGCATAGCAGAACACTGCCCCTCCAGCCTCCACTCTGGAGGTGCAGAGAAAGACTGTACCAGCAGCCCATTTCCCAGCTCCAGGGTTTGTTGTCTTATGCTTTCACCAGTATAGGGATGTGAGTTGGGAGAGCTCTGATCCTGCCAGGCTATTAGACGTTTAACATGGCTAATTGGCCCTATAAGAGGACACAATGGGATGTTACCAAGTTGAAAAAAAAAAAAAATCATTAACCTCTTAGAATTAAAATATCATCAAGTGGCTGATATCTAATGCAGTCCAAATTCTGCAAACACCTTGAGGGTCTATTCTCAGTGAAGTACTGTGACAGGGTATTATGGAGATTTGAAATTTAAAAACGTGAGACACAGTCTCAGCTCTCAGGTAGTTTATTATATAATACAAGGGTGATGAACAGAGGAATTAAATAAACCCATGACTGTAATACAAGGTGACTAAGAAAACTGCTACCGAGAAAGTGACAGGAGAATCAAAAACAAGAGAGAGACCAGGACTGGTGAAGAAAACAGTGAATGTTTCCAAAGGATGTAGGAAAATATTACAAAGATGTAGGAGGGCATTACAAGTGAAAGTGATCACATAATCACAAGCACTGGGTGACAGTGACTAGTCTATCCCTTATACGCGTTCATTTTAAAGTACTCTGAGGTTTCCTCCTTTTTTTTTTTTTTGACAGAGTCACCCAGGCTAGAGTACAGTGGCATGATCTCTGCTCACTGCAACCTCTGCCTCCAGGGTTCAAGCGATTCTCATGTCTCAGCCTCCCAGGAAGCTGGGATTACAAGTGTGCGCCACCATGCCCAGCTAGTTTTTGTATTTTTAGTAGAGACAGGGTTTTGCCATGTTGGCTGGGCTGGTCTTGAACTCTCGACCTCAAGTGATCCGCCTGCCTCAGCCTCGCAAAGAACTGGGATTACAGGCGTGAGCCACCGCACCTGGCCTACCCTGAAATTTCTTTATGGAATAAGTCAGTCTTTCCTCATTTCAATTTCTGGCATTAATGGGTGTTCAATAAATGTATTTTGAATATTTGAAGACCCCCAGTTTTTATATTGGCCTATAGAATGATACAAGGAAAGACCATGGACTTTAATGCTAAATAGATATGGGTTCAAATTTCAATACATTTTCTCGCTGTGTGAACTTGAACGCAGTACTCATTCTCTGAGCAGTTTCCTTATCTATAAAAATGAGGAGGTTGGGTGCAGTGGCTCAAGCCTGTAATCCCAGCACTTTGGGAGGCCGAGACGGGCGGATCACGAGGTCAGGAGATCGAGACCATCCTGGCTAACAGGGTGAAACCCCGTCTCTACTAAAAAATACAAAAAAACTAGCCGGGCGAGGCGGCAGGCGCCTGTAGTCCCAGCTACTCGGGAGGCTGAGGCAGGAGAATGGCGCAAACCCGGGAGGCGGAGCTTGCAGTGAGCTGAGATCTGGCCACTGCACTCCAGCCTGGGCGACAGAGCAAGACTCCGTCTCAAAAAAAAAAAAAAAAAAAAAAAAATGAGGAATATAAGGATGGACTTTGCAAAGCTGTTATAAGGATTAAGGAGGAAGACGTGTTCATACACTTGCTTGGTAAGGCCTAGCGTTCTGCTTTCCCTTGCCTTCACCCTTGCCCTGACCGAGTTTGTGTAGCTGTTTGCTACTTCTTGGTAACACCAGAGGGCAACATCATCCCATTCTTGTATCAGAGTTTTTCAGAAGTGAATGCTTCTTTGCAGACAGATTTTTTAAAATGCTTCAGCAAGGGAGGAAATAGAAGCTCCATGCTCCTGAATGTGAATAGGGCGATAAAGGCTAAGTCCTGGAAAGACTTTGGAGCAGCTGCTGTGTTCCTCTGCAGGCAACAGCTATGTGCAGATGCCATTGGAAGGCACTCCTTTGGCCGACTATTTCTGCCAGTTGGGTTAAGAGGACTTCTGTTGCTAACAAAACCTTAGATTGGGAATCTAAATCAATCGGCTTGTTTACTACTAGAAAACCATTGTGCTTGTGTGATATATCTGAAAAGACTGCTGGAATGTGTTTGCCAGAGTCTCATTACTATGGTGACTACGTATTCTAGTTAGCCTGGGACAGTCCTGGTTTATGCCTGTGGTCCCAGAGTAATTATTAGATCCCTCTTTTACACTCAAAGTATCTCAGTTTTCAGGATAAGTTACATGGCCATCCTACTCAGAACATTAACAGGGATACTCACTAACGGTAAGGATCTGACCTAGCAAGAGTCCTCTGGTCTGGTTAAGACCGTGCATGGGCTTTGGAATCAGAAAGTGACATCTGGGTTAAAATTCCTGCTCTATCTGTGTGTCATTGGCAAGTTAGTTAACTTCTTTAAGCCTGTTTCCTGATGTATAGATGAGGAACAACAGAACATGAATACACTGTCTCATTTAATCCTCCTAGTGAAAATGCTTACACGAGTCTTTGGGTCAATGATACATGGTTGCTACCCCTAGTATTATTTTTAAGATTTGCTGTAAGATTCAGGCTGTCACCTTAGCTGTATTGATTGGATTTCTGGATTTGAGGGAGTTGAGGGCAAGAGTGAAACGAATTGCACAAGGTTACAAAAACAATTATTGAATTGCTCAAGGTTAGAGCCAAAAAGAGCACCCACACCTGTTTCTCAGAACTCTCTGTCTAGTGCACCAAGGTGGTTGCTGTTTCTATGGAGATATTTCAAGGTTAAAGATGTGACCCAATGTCTATCCCTGAAGCCTTTAGCAAATACTGGGCACAGTATTATTCTGAAGCATAGAGAAGACTAGACATCTGACTATTCTACTGCATTGTTCTTTTTATTTTATTGTAAAATGTTTTATGTATGAATAAGAATAATCTTGTAATGAACACTAGAAAATGCACCCCTCCTAATCCTAACATTACTCCATACATTTTTTCAAAGAAATTAAATGTCAATGTCATATTCTATTCGTCTTACCTGTCCCTATCTTCCCCTACCAACAAGAGAATACAATAAAAATGTTTCAATAAGGAAAAACAGAAATTAAATGTCACATACAATTAAGACCTCCTATGTACCTCTCTTGTATACACTCTTTCCTTATTAGATAATATTTTAACAGGTTTTTAAACTTAATTTAAATGGTGTCATAGTATATCTCTCTGCAGCTTTTGTGTGTGTGTGTGTGTTGCTTAATATGTTATTGAGATTTATCCATGCTGATAAATGCGGTATACTATGACATTATATGAATATTCTGCAGCTCATTTATTCATTTTCATTTTCATAGATGTTTTCATTGGTTCCAGTTTTCTGTAATTATGAACTATGCTGCAGTGAGCATCCTCATGCATAAGACTCTCATACATGTAAGAGTTTCAGTATGGGTTATAGCCACAAGTGGACTTGCAGGGTCTTGAAGTATGAGTATCGTTGACTTGACTCAAACTGCCACTTTTTGCCAAATATTACCAAAAATTCTCCGAAGTGGCTGTTCCAATTTTCATTGCATTTAAGTTCTTTTTTTCCCTCAGATGAAAATATATTATTTAGTTAAAAAAAGAATATGGACCATAGTTATTCCAGCAACCAAAGAACAGAAAAACACACTTGTTGTAAAGTATATGCACTTTTAAAAGGTAGGGAAATGAATATTTATTGGATGTCTACTGTGAGGTGGGCCCTAAGCTAAGTGATTTACATTGGCTTTTTGATTAATCCCATTAACTATCTGTCATCAAATCCTCTTAATTCTACCTCCAAAAAGTCTCTTCTCCCTTTTACTCTTTCCTTAAGAATTTTACTTTTTGCAGGAACACAGATGACACCTGCTGAGCTAAATCAGCTGATCTTGCTTCCAGTCTTTGTCCTTGCCAATCTCTCCCTTGCAGGTGTCAGAACAATCTTCCTAAAGGCAGAAATGGGATCTTGTCACTCCCTGTGGTGGAAACTTTTTAGACATTTTCCATTGACTAGAGGATAAACTTCCAACTTTTTGGTTGGGGCCAGATTTTGAAAGATTTTGCTCTCCAACCTCACCTCTTTCCTACTCGTTTACCCTTCATTATCCTGCACAATTGATGGACTAGTTCCCCACACAGGCTGTGTACATTTCAAATTGAAAAAAGCGTAAGCAAAGCTGTGGAAGTTTGAATGTTCTTTCCATCACCCTCACCTCAGGCTGATTTACCACATCATACGGCTTTGAGTGATTCATTCTGTCTAGAGTAGGGAAGGGAGGCTTGTTGGGATGGCTTGCTAGAGAAAGGAAGGGTGATTCAGCTATTTGTCATGGATAGGGAGACCATATAACTTAACTTGCATTTAACATGTAACTTAACTGGGACACCTTTGAAAGAGGAAGGTTAAAATAATAAAAATTATATATAATTTTTTGAATGTATTAACTATGTAACATATTGGCATTGTTACATTGGTCTGTAATAGAACTATTGTATAGTTCTATTTTAAAACTCTTTGCAATAAAGTATATACTTATGTACATTAGTTCAAAATATTATAGCTACAAAAACCAAGTAAATTTATCTTTAATATTGACATTTTAAACTGAAGTTACAATAGGATTCACAATAATGAGAACTATTTCACTTTTGTTAGAGTGAACTTCCAACCTCGATTTGCTGCAGCAGATGAAAACAATGAACTATTATTGGACTTAACCTAACTGACTTTCTCTTTGAAGCATCTGAAGACTGGCATCATTTAACACTTTGAAAAGTTCTTCTGCTAATGGAGCCAACATGTCGACAGTTCTCACTTCATTTTTGTACATGCAAAGAGCACTTGGAATTGAAAGTGAGTGAAGTAATTTAGAAGTTTGCTCTAAATGAAAAGTCATGTTTCACTGGGGGATATGTTAGCCCTGACTTCTGAAGCTGCACATCTTAAATTGGCTTCTTTGGGTGTAGTGTTTATAATAACTACTAACTTTTTTTTTTTAATTAAAGAAAGTACATTGTCTTTTTTCTTAGTAAACACCCTACTGAAGTGTAATTCACCAACTTCTCATAAAACTGCATAAATTATAAGTATAGAGCTCAATGAACAACCTTGGATCAAAAAATAGAACATTGATAGCACCCATTCTCCCATGGTTATATACACCTCCTCCCTAAGGGGAATTGTTATCCTGGCACCAGGCACCATCTTGTAGTGCTGCCTACTTTAGAACTTCATGTAAATGGAATCATACATTATGTATTTTTCTTGCTTCTGGCTCCTTTCCCTTAATATTATGTTTGTGAAATTCACCCATGTTACGTATGGCGGAGTTTGTTCTTTTCTTTGCTACAAAGTATTCCTTTGTATCAATGCCACAGTTTATGTAGCCATTCTACTACATTTCTACTATTTATTTCCAGTTCTGGACTATTATGAAAAATGCTGTTATGAATACTGTTTTACCGTTTGTGGGTGCATATGTACTCATTTTTGTTGAGTATATGCCTAGAAGTGGAATTGTTGGGTCATACATTTCTCAAAAGAAGACATACAAATGGCCAACAGGATACAGTTGACCCTTGAACAATACTGGTTTGAACTATGCAGTTCTATTTATATGTGAATTTTGTGGGTTCCACAGGGCCGACTGTGGGACTTGAGTATCCTTACATTTTGGTATTAAAGGAGATCCTGGAACCAATAGCCTGAGTATATCTGGGAATGACTGTTCATGAAAAGTGCTCAACATTACTAATTATTAGAGAAATACAAATTAAAACCACAATAAGATGATCTCACTTCTGCTAGAATGGCTATCATCAAAAACATGAAAGATGTTTTTGTCAAGGTGTTGTCAAGGACTTGGAGAAAGGGAACCCTTGTACCTGTTCTTGGGAATGTAAATTAGTACAGCCATTTTAGAAAAAAGTATGGAGGTTCCTAAAAAATTTAAAAACAAAATTACCATGTAATCCAGCAATCCCACTTCTGGGTATTTGCTTCAAAAGTTTGAAATCAGTTTGCCAAAGAGACATCTGCACTCTTATATTCATTGCAGTACTATTAACGATAGCCAAGTTTGGAATCAACCTAAACGTCTACCAACAGATGAATGAATAAAGAAAACATGGTAGGCTGGGCACGGCAGCTCATTCCTGTAATCAGCATTTTGGGAGGCCAAGGTGGGGGAATCACTTGAAGCCAGGTGTTTGAGACCAGACTGGGCAACAAAGCAAGACCCAGTCTATATAAAATATAAAATACAAAAAATTAGCTCAGCATCATGGCATGTATCTGAAGTCCCAGCTACTCAGGAGGCCAAGGCGAGAGAATTGCTTGAACCCAGCAGTTCGAGGCTGCAGTGAGCTATAATCATGCCACTGCACTCCAGTCTGGCAACAGAGTGAGACTTTATCTCAGAAAAAAATAAAAAAGAAACTGTCTTCTGTATACACAGTGGAATACGATTCAGTCTTAAAAAAGAAAAATAATACTGCAATTTGTGACAACATGAATGTAATTGGAGGCCATTTTGCTAAGTGAAATAATCCAGGCACAAGAAAGACATATACTGCATGATCTCACTTGTAGGTAGAATCTAAAATAATTGAACTGATAGAAGCAGCGAGTAGAATATGATAATATGCTTATGTAGTACAAAGGCTGGGGCATGGGGAGAATGGGGAAATGTTGGTCAAGGAGTACAAAATCTCAGACAAGAGGAATTACTTTTTTGAGATCTATTGCACAGCATGATGAATATAGTTACAGTATTTTACATTTTGAAATTGCTAAGAGTAAATTTGAAATGTTCTCACCACAAAAAATATTAAGAATTTGAGGTGATAAATATTTAACTATATTAATTATTCTATATTGTTTTCATAAATCATAGCATCATTTTGTGTCCCATTGGTTATATTATACAAATTACATACATTTATACAATTATGAATTGTCAATTTACAGTTAGAAAAAAGAATTGCTGAGTCATAGAGTAGGCCTATGTTCAACTTTAATGGATCCTACAAAACAGACACTATGCATCTGGATTGCTCCAGGACTATTTCCCACATGCATTTCACCTGTAATTTCTCAAGTTTCCTATATGGAGGCCTGCTAGTTTCAGGCATCTCATAAGCTGGGGAATGGGCCACTGGCTAATTGTCTAATATACCATGTGGCCATTGAGGGCAGCATCCTGTTCTCTCCTCTCATTTCTTTATAGAGAAGGGGTAAGCCCAAAAAGTGGGGCATGGTGAGCAAGATAGGTACTGGTAAATCAGAATGTATCTAGAGACTAGTATCTCCTTTCCTAGTGGGATATACCTGCTGCCACTGGGCTTGATGACTCGCTTTTACCTGAGAAGGGGAAAGATCAGGAAAGAGGTCTGAGACAGTGTGTGGCAATGCCAGGCCAGGTAGGAAATGTGTGTTTCCAAATAGGTACAAAAGATGGATCTAGCCTATGCTCATACATACACTCCAGAATTGGAACCACAGAGCATAGTTGAGATTTGGGGTCATAGGTTTGCTGTTCCAGTGTAGGGAAAAAGAGTATGCATAGCAGAGGAATATGGTACAAGGAACCAAGTTGGAATATGTAGCTGAGTCTCTCAAGAGACCGCCAAATCCTAGGGAAGCTACTTGGGATAAATACCTCATTAATGAGCCAGTTAGGGCACTGGCTCCCCACACCATGTCTATTACTGTGTCTATCATGACTTCATCAGTGGCGATTACCATGAGAAAGGGAACAACAGCATCCCCTTGACTGTCCCATAACCAGACAACTGTTTCTCTCACCCTTCTGAGTTGGAATTAGAAGGAGGAAAACTGCAGGAAAGGAGGATGTGGTGTGAAAGAGCCAACCACACTCCATCTGTAGGAAAGGGGAACCTTGATCAAGTAAGTGATTCAAGTTTTAAAATAAACAGACCTGAGTCTTAATAAGCACAGACATTGTGTTTTAATAACTGAAAGGGACAGCAAGTTGTAGACTAGGACTGAGATCACATTAGGGATCCTGCTATCCAATGAGATGGAGGATTAACAGAGCAGAGTTGAAAACATTTACTGGAAAAATAAAACAGTTCTATGTTTATTCCCAAGTTGTTGAGACTGCTCAGTCAAATCGGTTACATAATCTGACATAAATTCACTCAATTAATGTAATCCTGTACCAAAAGGACAGACCCTGTATCTGTTTTGTCACCTACTATATTCCCAGTGTTCAGCATAAGGCCTGGGACATGACAAATGTTAGTTCCATATTTATTAAATGGGTAGCATGAATGATCTGTTTTTCTTGTTACCACATTTTTGTGTTCTAACTAAAACATTGCACACACTCCTAATGATAATTAAACTCTCCCTCAAGGCAATCATCTGTGAAAGCATATTAACGTATTATTCAATTTGCAACATCTTTTGAAACAGCTAGCTTTCAAATCAAAGAAGTAATGGAAGCAAGTTAGAGATTTTACTTTCAAACTGGAAACCAGTATTAATCAACTTATAACTTTATTACCTACATTGAGGGGGAAAAAATGAACATAAAAATGTGGTTAGCATATTGAGAAGGCACTTCATATGTCTAGAAGCTTCTCTTCAAATGGATTCACTTTGCAACTGGGAGCAAATTGGGTTATTGAGTTGACTATTGCTACTGAGGGTTTGAAGTTTTGTGGTATTTTCATTATGTTGAGAAAGATTTTTTTCCAGGAAAATCCAAGTGTTAGTAGCATTAAATAAGTGAGTTCAGCCAATGCCACAGTGGGAGGGCAATACAGTGGACCAGAATGAAGCTATTTTCTGTTCCAGTTCAGTGTGTCACTTAATTGTGAAACCCTGGGGAGAGGGATACTATCTGGGGCCTTTACTCACTAAGAAAAATGTAATGCACTAAGAGAAACTTATCCTAAAATGATCTTACTTATAAGGTACTTCCATGGCATGGACTCAAGGATATTATTACAAGGTTAATAACAAGCCCTTTATCCTCATTTTATTTAATAAAATATTAAGAGCCTGCACTAGAGCAGCAGGCAATAATCTTATTTTTTATAAACTTTTATTTTTGGACAATGTTAGTACAGAGAGTTCCCATATACCCCATAACCAATTTCCCTATTATAAACATCTTATATTAGCATGATATATTCGTTATAATTAATGAACCAAAATTGACACATTATTATTAACTGAAATCCATAATGTATTCAGCTTTCCTTTAAAAAAAAAAAAAAACATAAGCCTTTTTTTCTGGTCCAGAATCCCATTCATGACACCACATTATATGTAGTTGTCATATCTGCTTAGGCTCCTTTTGGCTGTGACAATTTATTAAGCTTTGTTTTCGATCTTTACGGTTTTGAGGAATAAGGTTAGGCATGTTTAAAATGTTCCTCATTTGGGGCTTCTCTCATGATTATCCTGGGATTATAGGTTTTTGGAAGGAAGATCACAGAAAAAAAGGGTAGTTTTCATCGCATCACATCTTGGGTACATAACTGAACATGAGTTACCACTATTGATATTGACCTTGACTACCTGCCTCAAATAGTTCTTATCAGATTTTTCCACTGTAAAGTTATCCTTTTCCTCCTTTCCATACTGGAAGAAAGTCAGATTCACCCATTTTGGAGAGGAACTCAAATTACTCTGAAATTCCAGTTTCATTTTAATTTTATTCCGGCATTACTTTCTGCACCAGTCATACAGAGGTATGCACACATGCACAAGTGTTCACACACAAACTCTTTCTTTCTCTCTCATCTCTACTCAGAAATACCAAAAAAGGTCTACACAGAGAGATCTCAAATTTGAAACACAGGCTACCAACAAGCTTTCCCCATACCAAAAGTTTATCAGTAACTATAGGTTGAAACCATAGATCCAAACAAGAACTTTTCCCCACTCAAGTATATTCAAAGATGAAACTCAAAGATGAAACTCAGAGGTGAAATAAGTTGCTGGTGCTTGTTTTGAAAAAACATGGAGATAATGATCATAAAATATGGATTCCTCATGCCTATTCTTTCTTTGTCAAGGAAGAAAGAACTTGCAATTACCAAGCTGGGCCTCTGAAATGGTTGGTGTTTTTTTGTTTTTGTTTTTCCTGGAAATTCCAGGGATTTGAACTGTTGGCCTCTACTTCCACTTGGAAGCTCGGTTTAGCTCCCAGGAAGAAAACAACATAATTTCCTTTCACCCAAGATTCCAACTTAGCAGACTTTCTTAGTCTGTTTTTAGAAACCTAGTCTGTATTAAATTTCAGATCAAACTCCTCATATTACTTATATAACTCTCAGTGGTGCTAATGCAAATCTGTTGAGTCTTCTCTATTTTTTCTCTGGGAATGGGCTATTCTATTCTTGGTCTCTAATTGCCTGGGTAAGGAAGAAATTCCTTTTGGGGTTTCACCCCTTAGATTTGAGATACCTAAACTGACTTAGAGTCATTTTCTTCATGCCTCCTGGAAGTCTTAGGAGGACTTGCTACCACACATCCTTTGTTCTTCTCTGATACTTGGTTATTAAAAATGAACTAGAAAGAGAATGGTTTGGGATAATTGGGGAAAGAAAGAAATGTTATCTGGCATTCTAAAAGATAAATGGACTCAGGATTCATAAATTCTGTATGAGATGGCACAGAAGAAAAAAAAATGTGGTTCCTTATTCTGATACAGGAAGAATTGAGGAGAATATAGACCAGTACTAGCCAACAGAAATATGATGTGAGCCATATATGTAATTTTAAATTTTCTAGTAGCCACATGAAAAAGAGGAAACAGGTGAAACTAATTTTAATATGTATAAGTTAATATATTGAAAATATTATTTTGACAAGTAATCAATATAAAAATATTAATGAAATATTTTATTTTTCTCTAAGTCTTTGAAATTCAGTGCATATTTTACATCTAAAGTATATCTTAATTTGGATACTAAATTTTTAATGATTAAGCTGAAGAAGCAGTCGAATGAAAACAAAAAAGTTGTGTTTAGCAGAAAGCGTTTTATTCTGCTTAAGTTTTTACATTTAAATGAACTAAAATTAAGTAAAATTGTAAAAATTTAGTTCCTCAGTTAACACTAGACATTTTGTAAGTTCTTAATAGCCACGTGTAGCTGGTGGCTACTGTAATAGATGGTACAAGTATAGATTAAGATGTAGAGCACTTTTAAGTTGGAGAGTTTGTACAAGTGGTCTCTACCATCTCTGCAAAATGGAGGTTAAGTGTACCGGTTGAGAGTTACAGAAAAATAATTAGAGGTTTGATTGGATATGAAAATCATTCAATTGGCCAAAGTTGGCTAAGAAGTCAATGCTGGATGAGTAAAACCTGCTGAGGGTTAACTGTGTGGTCAAACAACTTGCTATGGTTGTGAGATTGCCATGGTACCTCCTGGCAGTCCAGGAGCAGGAAAAGCCCCACATACCTAGATTTTCTGATTGTTGGGAAGCCTGAAGAAGGTCAGGAGGTAAGGGAATCTAGGAAAAAGGCATGGCCAAGCTGAGCTGTGGTCCAGCCTGTGAGGAAATGACCGAAATTAAAGCAGTTACTTAATCAGGTGAACAGGAGGGTATATTGAGAGTAAGGAGCAGCTCAGGGTTGTTGAGAACTTTGGGAGTGCTGGACGGGAGAGTTTGATTGGAAAGAGGATTTTCATTACCTGATACTCTAATAGAATGTTAAAAGAGGCTCTTCCAGTTAAAATAAAAAGTGTCAAGTGCCCTTCCCTTCACTGCCTAAACTCCTCCACGTGACTCTAGAGCAAACTAAAGAGGCCCGTGGACCCAATTCAGTTATCATTTGTTTTAGTAATTAAACTTTTATTGGATTACAGCTGAGCTTATTCATTTGTTTTTCTGATTGCTTTCATACTACAATGGCAGAATTGAGTAGTTGTAGCAGATACTATATAGACTACAAAGACTAAAATCTTTACCATTTGCCTTTTTATACAAAAAGTTTACTGAGCCCTGGGTTAGCCAAGCTTTACACCATCTATGAAGGATTTGTAAAGAGGGTGGTTCCAATCCAGTTCTTCCACTAATTCATCAGCTTTTTAAGAGGAGGCTAAGAATAAATGATTTCTCAGACACAGTAAGGATTCCTTTGGAGAATTAGTGTGGTACATCTCCATGGGGGAATGTGGGGAGATGTATTCTCCATCCCCAAACTGAAGTCAAGTGAGGAAGACTTGAAAAGAATCACTTTGAGTTTATATTGCATGCTTTACTGAAATTTGGATGACACAAGGACTGGTTCCTGAAAAAAATAAAGCCTTGTTAGTGGTGGCTGGTTAGAGTAGGGAAAGAGGGCCACAGTGGCAGTGACATGGACCTGATGTAGTAACTGTTCTCCTCCTCACCTTCCTTCCTCTCCTCATTCTTCACAGCTTTACTGGGATATAACTTATGTGCCATGATATTCACCCTTTGAAAGTGTATACCTCAGTGGATTTTAGTAGACTCAGAGTTGTGTGACTATCACCATTATCTAATTGTAGAGCTTTCCATCTCCTCCAAAGGGACCCTGTATCCATTAGTCATTTCCTGCTTCTTTTACTCCTCAGCCCTATGTAACCACTAATCTACTTTCTATCTCAACAGATTTGCCTATTCCAAGCATTTCATATAAATGGAATTAGAAAATATATTGCCTTTTTTGGTCTGGTTTCTTTCACACAGCATAATGTTTCCAAAGTTTGTGCATGTTACGAATCAGTGTCTCTACTTTTTGTAGTTGAATAACATTCCACTGTATTGGATATACCATTGCTTGGCTATACCACATTTTGTTTACCCAGCTAGGGGACATTTGGGTTGTTTCTACTTTCTGGCTATTATAAATAATGCTGCTATGAACATATGTGTCACAAATTTTTGTTTGAACATCTGTTTCATTTCTCTTGGGCATATACCTGGGAGTGAAATTGCTGGGGATGAATGAAACATAGTCATATCTAACTCTATCCTTTTGAGGAACTGCCAGATGGTTTCCAAAGCTGCCATACTATTACACACTTCCACCAGCAATGGGAATGCAGCTAAGTTCTAAGTTCTCCATATCTTTGACAACGCTTGTAACTGCCTTTTTTAAATGATAGCCATCCTAGTGGATATAAAGTGATATCTGTGTTTTTGATGTGCATTACCCCAATGATATTTATGTTGAACATCCTTTCATGTGCTTATTGGCCATTTGTATATATTCTTTGGAGAAATTTATTCAAATCCCTTTGTCTGTTTTTAAATTGGGTTATCTTTTTATTGTTGACTTATAGTAGCTGTTCTTTAGTTGTCTTAAAGGGACTTTGCAAAACAGGCCTGCTGGGAAGGGTTAGAAGGTCAGACAGAGACCACCAGATGCCAGGGACTGAGAGCTGTGTCATTCATAGCCATCAGGAGGAGATGTCACAAAAGGAGTGTTGACAGAACCCCTACAAACCCACAGAAGCACTAAAGAGAAAAAAAGCCAGAATTTGGGCACCTAACAAAGAGATTTCACTGGCACTAGTGTTATGAGACTTCTACTTTTCAGTTAATCTTCTCCTTTCACCCCCTTCACCTTCCCTGGGGACCAGAATGAGTGACTAATTAGCCAGGAACAGGAGGAGGAGGTAGAGAGAAGTAGCCCAAACTGTGGGGGGGAGGGAATGTTTGAATGGACTGAGACAGTAAAGTTTTGATTCAATGTAAGTGAACTGTTTACAAAATCAAAGTTAAATACTTATTAACACCTGAGAGTAATTAGAAAAACCATGAGAACCACCTGAAATGTCATTCATGGATGGGGAAGACTGAACAAGCTCAATGGTGTCAAAGGCAGTTGTGTGAAACTAAACATTAAGCCAGTTTATAGTGTCACTCCTACTCACTCCAGTTTGTTTGATTGATCATTACAAGATCTTAGACCTAGTCAACACTCAATATAGGATAAGCATTCAATATGCTCAACATAAATATCATTGAGGGTAAGAAAAATCAAAAACACAAACATACTGCTTTATATTGAGTCTTGAATAAGTCTAAGATCTTGTACGGCATGACTGTGTGAGAGAGAGTATGTGTGTGTATGTTTGTGTGTGTGTGTGGCGGGAAGGCATCCAGGGGAAGTGTATTAGAAAGTCAAAGAGGGAAGGTCTTAAGCTGGGAAGACAGGATGTTAGATGGATGGCCAGCTTTGATATTGTGCTCCATCAACAGGATGGAAGGGAAGGTGATAGAAATGAAAACAGTGAGCTTGACACTTAGGAGGGAGAGGAATGACCCTGGAGGCTAATGGATGGCAACTGTAGGAATGTTGAGAGAATCCTGTATGGGCAGAGAAAATGGGATTCTTGATAAGATGTATTGGAGCTAAGGTCTGGAAGCTTCCGTGAAAAGTATGCCAACCACATCTCTTGGCTTGGTTTTAGGTTGCAGTGGGAGAAGGGAAATCCACTAATGGAGACATTCGAGAAGAAAGAAGTATGTGGCAGTTAATGGAGTTTGGAAAGAAATCTTGAAAGAAGCCAGGAAGCTGTGTTGATAAGAAGAAGCAATGATAAAAGAAAAGTTCAGGGGTGTGGATAAAGCCCAGAGGATAGCAAGGGTGGAGTCTGGAGAGGTCCATGCAGAGGGGCCAATAATTTTAAAGATGAAGGAGATGGGGAGGGAGCAGGCAGACAAGGGAAGTGGGAACAATGGCACTGTTGACAGAACTACTTTGCCCTAAAGTTTCTATTGTAGATTTGATGTGTTTGTATCAACCTGACCATATGAATGCCACCCCATTAAGTTGTAAACCCCAAATACCAGTGCTAAGAACAACTTGGGGGTTCTCTGACCAGTGGCCTTTTTTTTAAATTGTGAAATTCTTCAATTTGAAAAGGGGCTTTCCAGTAGAAATAATAGACTGTAAATTGTTTACTTGGCAAAATACCATTATACTAAGCTAAGGACCTTCATACATAAGGATATAACAGAGTTTACCTGCCAAGTGCTTTTGGAATGACATGGTAGGGAAATTTTTTCTGACTTGAAAAGCAAAGAAAAGTTCCAAAAAAATACTGCGTTTTGCATTTAAGAAAAACACAGCCATGAAAGAGTAGAGTCAAAATGTTGGTCAACTAATGAATAAACTGGGTGAAAATCAAGCAAAAGACTAGTTGACATAGTTTTTAGTCATTAGTCAATAATATATCCTTAAAATTGGAATAAATAAAAACGAATTTTCAGGGATGCTTTGCTTGGATTTATTTTCTCCATTTTCCTTTCAGGGAATAATTAGTGCTAAAAAAGGAAAGAGAAAAAAGGAATAAAGGGTGATAATTAAAGCATAAAAATACTTAGATGTCATGTTATCAAATACAAAGGGAAGTTTATAAAAGTCTGCTTCTGCTGTGTTTTTCCAATCAAGTGGCATTTATTGGATCTGTTACCATGTGTTGTGGCATTATTCAGGAAAGGTATAGGCATGATTCTTACCCTATGGAGGATACATGCTCTTAGGAAAACAAGACTAACCACATGAAGTGTCACAAAGGGAGAACAATACAAGAGGCTTTAGAATAAACTACTTAGTTGGATTTACTCATGCATATTGACAGAAATGACACAGATAACACATTCATGGTTAAAGCAATTGCTGTAATAGTATAAAGAATGTGTCTTGCAAGATGCTGTTTCAGAAAAACTGCAAAAAATATTGTCCTTGACCATATTTGTTAAGTCCCCATTCTAACTCAAACAAAGCTAGGCAATCCATCAGGATATTTCCTAGAGTTTGCTCCATGGAACATTAGTATACTGCTATACCAAGTAAAAGAATTTTGTAGTCAAATTTGAGAAGTGTAGCATATTGTCAGAGTAGGTAGCTAGGCAGACATGAGTAGAGCAGAAGAGGGCCCCCATCAGGAATGTCAGGCGACCATCAGGTGATGGTCAGGCGGTTAACAGTCTCTCTAAAATAATAATTGGTTGCAGCCGGCTCTAGGGAAAGGCAGTCTTCCAACAGATAGAAAACACCTGAAGCTGGTGATCAGCAGCTTCATAATCAGTTCTCAGGAGTTGGGCGAACAGGTTCAAGCATGCGCACTAAGAGGCAAAATGGCGGAGTTTAACCAGTATATGACCTTCCTCTAGGAATGCCCCGCTGGTAAGGGAAGAATGCCTCAAGTGAGCATGTGCACAGCTTCAGTAAACACACAGTGCATGCGGCCCCTCCCAAGCGCTGGCAGGCCACTGCACATGCAGACAACCCTCCCCAAGGGAAAAACTGAGGGAGGAGAAACGGAAACCTGGAAACCATGCCAATGTATAAAAAACCCCAATGTATAAAAAAACCCAAGTCAAGGGCTGAACAGGGCACATGGATCTCTCAAGTTGCCCACTTGGCCTTCTTCCGAGTGTACTTTATTTCCTTTCGTTCCTGTTCTAAAACTTAATAAACATTGACTCCTGCTCTAAAACTTGCCTCAGTCTCTCCCTCTGCCTTAAACCAACTTCTGCCCCTCGGCCAAATTCTTTCCTCCAAGGAGGCAAGAATCCAGTTGTTGCAGCCCATTCAGATTTGACACTGGTGACAATACTATGTCTGTCTCTTGAGGAATCATAGCACATATTTGCATATTAAAGGCTCCAAGAAATCCTGCAAAGAACTCATGTTAAAACTGTACAATCCTGCATATCCCAAACTTATTTGACTATAGAACACCCTTACAATTGCTAACCCCACTTTGACAAATGCTATGTTAAAGGATACACATGAGATACTCAGGACTCAATGAGTAAGAAAAGCAGAGAGAATAAAACTCATTTGCACCTGGACAGAGGATTTATTTACCCATGTTCTGAATAAAAGCCAAGGCCGGGTGGCCTAGCCTCTGCACAGAGTCATAGGAAATGAAAACACAAATAGGACTCCAGGTGTCTTGAGGAATAATATAGGCCTTGAATGTGGGATTTAATGCAGCATACCAAATACAGGGCTTCTAGTTTGCCTCTCTAAATATTCTTTCCGTTCTCTGAAAGTCTACATCTGCACAGCCACTAAAATCTCTCTCCTGCTCTATTTTATATCCATGTTTTGGTCACCATCTTGCTGGTGGGGTCTGTTCAATTTCTTCTTCACTCTCTTTTTTGACCCACCTTCCAGCTAATGACTAACAAGAATTCAGCTCCCACCTGCTACCTACACTACGCCACGTGGGAAAACTGTGTAACCCAGGAGCTCCAGTTCCCTTGTTTCTCTTGCTCTTCACGGAGGGTTATAGGGGGAGCCTCTTCTCATGTTTATTCTCAAAGGTTTTCTTATGAGACTTATAGTAGGGCATTTTTAATAATGGGTTTACTATATCTATTAATGGCAGCATTCCTAATTATACTGAATGTCCCTGAAGGTAGCTTTATTTTTGCAAATAGTATTAACAGGATTCTTTGTGGCTGAACTTGTGTCTGATAACCAGCTCATTCTCAAGGAATGCAGACAAAATTTTGCGAGATTCCGATCTTTAAAATAGCTTTTATTCTGCATTTAAACTTACAAGAGATTTCCTCTTTCCATTTCAATACAGATAGCAAAATAACTGGAAGAGTTGCCTCCTTACTTAAATCTATCCCCTGAAAAGCCACAGAAGTAGAAAGGAAGTCAATGAAGCTGAGAAATTTAGATAGAATAACAAAGGTAGCTGAGTCCTGGTGCAGAGCTAATAGTTGAAAGCATAGGATAATATTTTTGTATTTTTTGGAATAGAAGTCTTTTAAAACAAGAGCTCAAAAACAAACTGTAGGGTAAATGTTGATAGAATTGAACTTATCAACTGTTCCATAAAGGACATCACAAAGTTAATAGACAACTGATTGGATGAAGATATTTGTAATATCCAAAACTCTCAAGGAGTTAATATCTAAACATATAAAAACGGAAAATTAACAAAACAAAGACAAGAAACCCAAAGAGAAAATAGGAAAAGAGTTTGAATAACCATTTGGTTTTTTTCCTTTTCTGAAGTCCCCTAAAAGTAAATGAAGAGACAACCTCATTAGTGGTCAGAGAAATGCAAATTAAACAATGAGATATCACTTTATACTCATTAAATTTGCAAAAAGTAGAAAACAGGATAACATCAAATGTTAATGACAATGTGGAGAAACAGAAACTTTCAGGTACTCACTCCCTGTGAGAATATAAAGTAGTACAGAACATTCTGGCACTTCTTGGTGAGATTAAATATGTATAGTGATCCTAAATTCTGGCCTTGGATATACTCAAGAGAAACTCTTGCATAGGTACATAAGGGGATATATATAGAATGTTTATTACAGAATTGTCCATGATACAGGGAAATAGAGTCAATGTACATGTCCATTTTGTAGAATGGATGAAGAATGGAGAGGTAAAATAGGGTGGATGCATACTAAAAATATGAGGTAGCAGTTAAAAATGATAAAATATATATCTGTATATATATATATATATATAGTGACATAGGTAGATCTTGAAAACCAAATTGAGTGAAAAAAGAACAGAAGGGCCAGGTATGGTGGCTCACACCCATAATCCCAGCACTTTGGGAGGCTGAGGTGGGAGGACTGCTTGAGCCCAGGAGTTTGAGACTAGCCCCAACAACATAGCAGGATCCCATCTCTACAAAAAAATTAAAAAATTAATCAGGCATGGTGGCACACACCTGTGGTCCCATCTATTTGGGAGGCTGAAGTGGGAGGATCACTTGAGCCTGGGAGGTCAAGGCTGCAGTGAGCTGTGGTCATGCCCCTGCACTCCAGTCTGGGCAACAGAGCAAGACTCTGTCTCAAAGGAGGGAAAAACAAAGAATGTAGCTGAGTGAGACCTATAATCCAACACCATTTATGCAATTCTAAAACACATAAACATGCCGAATATCAGCATATGTTCTTTTATACAAATATCTCATTATAAAATATATTTTAAAAATAGAGAGTGTGCTTATGAGCAAAGAAATTGGGAATGGGGCAAATTTTTTGTTTTCAAGGAGAAAAATGATCTATAAAATAAAACAAGAAACACTCCTTTCAGGGAATCATAATGATTGTGTACCATGACTCGGAAGTATAATCACTCAACTATATACTGAGATCCAAAAAAGATCAAAGTTATTATAATAAGCAGCAGCTACAGTGGAAATGACTGATGAAACCATGTAAATAACACTAATAGACAAATAGCAAACTGAATAAAAGTTGTTCTATGGACACACACACACACACACATATATAGATAAGATTATGACATTTAAAGAATGATTGTTACTGGCTGCAAGAATTAGGTCAATGATGATACTGAACTAAATGGGTATAAATCTTGCCAATTTTCATGAAAGGTTGTTAGCAGAGTTGCAGCCTGGATATTGTCCACACTTGGATGACTGTACTTTACCTGGAGAAGGATTCACTTCATGGAGTACAAAAGAATAGTTTGATTATAGAGTTTGTGTATAGAGATTATATACAACACAAATATCCTACACTGCCAAATTCTATGTAATTTTTATTTGTATATGATTTCCACTTAAGAACCCCCTTTATCCTTCTCATTATTTTGAGTATTTGAACAAAGAAAAGTAAAGCTTTAAAACTTGATGACCATTTTTAATAGAATTTCAGGTACATTTTTCCATTCCAAAAATAAACTGACATTCTGTACTTGCTTTAAAACCCCTCCTCCCCCAATATTTTTATATAGTATTTCTGTGATATAAATTGAAGCAAATATTTGATTCACATGGAATTAGGGGTCCATATGGATAATATTAGGGTTTTTTTCTGTTTGATATTAGAATTATAAAGGTGCTATGTTCAATTCCCCTGGGAAAAATAAACTGGAAATTAGAGTTACCTTAGCCTACACAGATGGGGAAAACTGAGAAGGGAAGGGCATAGAGGGGGAGAAGACTGGAGTCTATTCGCACGAGTTTTTAAAAACACAATGACAACTGATGGTAATTCCTTGTAACTTCTGTGAACTAAAACAAAGACACAGTAGGGCTATGGAGATAGATCAGGAAGGAAGGAAACATCTGTTTTTTTCAGTATAAAACTCATAATAGGCTAAGATGCTCCAGAGACTCCTATTAAACAGAGATTTTCATGGCAAGACATACTTTCTCTTTTAAAAATTTTTCTTCTAATACCAACGTGACTTGCATTCTGCAAATCCAAAAGTCTACTGGTCCTAACCAAAGAGCAACTGCTTCTTTTATTCCTATATTTACTATTTTCAGGAGTTTCTGGGGGTAAGCATAAAAAAGAAATTAATTATTTTTATTTAATGTGCCTTATATCCAATAGAATTTAGTGATAACTAAGAATGTGTGGAGCACCTATAACTAGATACTGTATTGGTGCTAGGGAAAACAACAGCAAACATACCCACAGCATTGTTCAAAGTGCATTATGTATTAACTCTTTCAATTCTATTATCATCTCCATTTTACAGACATGGAAACTAGGTTAAATAACATGCCTAAGGTCAGTGGCAGAGCCAAGACTTGAGCCTGGTCTACTTGGTTCCAGAATCTATGCTATTGACTTTACTCTCTGCTGACTTTTGGGAATGGAAAGAAACAAGGCACAGGCTTGCTCTCAGAAGCTCAAATCTTGTGTTGCCTTCATTGTCTCCTAGATGTATCCCCCTAAAACTGATAATTGTGATATCTGAATGCCTTATACTTGAAATAATATGAGCAAAATAACCTTACTGTTATCCTCTCTTCTTGTACAAGACAGGGTTCTGGTTGGAAACAGATGGCATTTTCAAAGGTGTAATTAAAGAGGGTGTAATAAAGGGACCATTGACAGCAGAAAGCCAAGCTGTTGTTCCTCTGGGCCTAAAGCAGAAAAGTGGTGGAGCTATTATGAAAACCCTGTGAAAGCTTGCAGCTAGGGAAGAGAAATGGCTGACAGCGTTTGCTACCATAGTTGGGGAATATACGTGAAGCCAACCATGGCCCAGCAAAGTGACGGGATAGGATGTCTTGATCGTTCTCTCCTCCTGTCCCCCCATCTTCTGGATTGCCCCTTACTGACTGTGCCCAACCAGAAGCTGGGGACTAGGGAGCATGGCTGATGTCATCAGCGGAAGTCATCCACCAAGGGCGTTAAACAGGGTGGTGAAGGATGAAGATTAGAGAATATCCAGCATATTTCTTGTCCTTGTTTTCCTTTGTTGTCATATATTTGTGTATATATTTGTGGATTTAAATTTTATTATAAGAGTTTTAATAACTCAGTAATATTTTGACAATTTTGCCTGCTTTATACAATTTTTGTTGCAGGTGGCAGGTATGCAAGTATGATGTCAGTAATGTAGTCAGCAGCTGTGATCAGATTTCTCATGGTGTCAATACTTTGGCATCACCAGAGTCCAGACTATGATCCTTAGCTTTGTAGGTCCAAAAATGATTTAATGTCACCCAAGAGCAATCAGCCTCTTCATGACAGGTTCTTTCTAAACAAGAGACTGACCTAATAACCAGAATATCTATTTTCTGATAATTGTGAAGGAGACCACGTACTATGTACTATCATTGACCATTCATTCCTCATGTCAGTGGATTAGTTTACAGAGATAGAAATAGTCATGTTTACTATCTTGAACAGCATCTTTCAAATATTAAGGAATCTAGGATATCTAAATGGGCATCAGAGGGTTGCTTGTTGAGTTCAGAGTCGGAGCAAAGGGAAGTTTGGAGAAGCAGGTTCCACATAGGCCTTATTAACACTTCTCCAGTGACCTAAAGCCATCTCTCCCCCAGATTCAGTTTCTTTCCTGTGGACAGCGTTGGAGGAATAAGCTCTGGGAATTGGACCTTCCTGATTTTCATTTGTCTGTTTCTAGGTTGATCCCTCTTTTTTCTGTTAAATCATTCATCATTTTGGAAAAATACATGTCCTAACCTGTACAGTCTGGGGAGAGAATGGGAGTCACAACAGCAATAAACAATGTTTCCTTGGTCCCCAATGTTTATATATCTTGCCCTCCTCAGCAGTCTCTGTGACATATTGCAAATCTCTTGCCTTGCCTTCTGAGAGTCTCCAGGATACTACTAATTTGTAATAACATTTTTTATATCTGAATAAACCTGAACATGGGTCTAAGCTCCACTGAGCTCCACTCCCCATCTCAATCTCAGCAGTTGAATCTAGTAAATATGAAATTCTGATTGGCTGATTTTTTTTCCAAAGACATTTTGAGACTTTTGTATTCAATTTTATCCACTATGTAAATTTTACTGGGGAAGCCCTGCCTTTAATTATCACCTAGCTTTCCAATCATATTTTCATTTTCTACTTGTTTTCAACTGATAGTATATTGTAATCATTCCTATGTAGTTACATAGTTTTTGTAATAATTCATCATTCCCGTTATTATTCATATTGTTCTATTAGGTCACGTGTTAGGATAGGCTTAGTTATGCTGCAGCAACAAACAATTGCAAAATATAAGTTGCTAAGGGTTTATTTCTTGCTTGTGCAAAGTCATCTGTAGATCTGTGTGGCTCTGCAGGGCACCTGTCCTCTCTGCAATGGCTCAGCTACCTAGGCTACTCTGATTCTGTGTGTGTGGTTTTTTTTCTCTGAATAAGCCATCTCCTCCATAATCACAGAGGTAGGGGAAAGCGGCGATAAAATTCACATGGGCTTTCAATACCGTATCCTAGAAATAACACACATTCCCTTTCTTCACAGGCTGTTGGCCCAAACTAGGCTTTGTCCCTCTCTAACTGCAAGGGGACTAAGCACAGAGGGAGTGAATAGGCTTGAGGCCAACCATGGAATGAACCAAGAACTAGAGGATTCAGCATGGAAGGAGCAAATGTATTATTTATTAAGCATTACTATCTCTGACACAGGTGTTTTGTTGTTGTCGTTTCTTTTTGGAGACAGTCTTGCTCTGTCGCCCAGGCTGGAGTGCAGTGACACGACCTTGGCTCATTGCAACTTCTGCCTCCCAGGTTCAAGCGATTCTCCTGCCTCAGCCTCCCGAGTAGCTGGGAGTACAGGCGCCCACCATCATGCCTGGCTAATTTTTTTGTATTTTAATAGAGATGGGGTTTCACCATGTTGTTCAGAGGCTGGTCTCGAACTCCTGAGCAGGCCATCCACTCGCCTCAGCCTCCCAAAGTGCTGGGATTACAGGCATGAGCCACTGCGCCTGGCCTGCCACAGGTTGTTTTTATGATCATTTTTGACAACAGATTTAACTAGCAGCTGAGATTCTAAAAGAGTTTTCAAGGGTCCAAGAAAAAAAAAAAAAAACCCAACAAAGTGACATAACGAATATTTATATATCACAAGGTTCTTTAGAGTATGATGTAGCTTCAGGGTACTAATCCCTCCAAGATTTTGTGAAGCTCTGTTTTAGGGAAAATTGAGAATAGGAAATGATCTCAGATGCCTTCTTTCCTAGATGCAGTTCTTACTGGGGTCATTTCTTTTTGTGTGTTAAACAAATAGCATCTCTCCACACAGGGCTGTTTAGTTGTCAGACTTTTTCTAAAGCTTCTTCTAATTGGCTGAGGAAAGACAGAAGTAATGTCCAAATAAGGAAAATGACCTTTTGTTCTAATTGACTTTACATAGTAGAAAATATTAATTGAAAATTAAAGAAATATAAATGTGATTTCTTTTCCAGGAAGAAAAGCTTATGAGTGGTTTCATTTATAGTTAGGCACTTCTGGCCAGGCATGGTGGCTCACACCTGTAATCCCAGCACTTTTGGAGGCCGAGGCAGGTGGATCACCTGAGGTCGGGAGTTCGAACCCAGCCTGACCAACATGGAGAAACCCCATCTCTACAAAAAACACGAAATTAGCCAGGCATGGTAGGGTAGCACATACCTGTAATCCCAGCTACTCAGGAGGCTGAGGCAGGAGAATTGCTTGAACCCAGGAGGTAGAGGTTGCAGTCAGCCAAGATTGCGCCATTGCACTCCAGCCTGGGCAACAAGAGCAAAACTCTGCCTTAAAAACAAAACCAACACAAAATGAAGTTGGGCACTTCTTCTAATACAAAAGTTTTATTGTAAAAAATTTTAAACATTTTTTTAAAAGGTTTAAACCTCCCCGAAACAAACCTCCCAAAAGTTATCACCCAGATTTAACAGTTACCAACATTTTGTCACATTTGTTTCATCTGTTTTTCTTTTTCCTTCACTGAAGTATTTTTAAACAAATCCCAGTCATCAAGTCATTGTGCTCTATTTCACTCTATAGTTCTAAACAGTGGGGACATCTTACAGGATGATGCCCCAGCAACATCATCACACCCAACAAAATGAACAAGTCTTTGGTATTTAGACCCTACTCAAATTTCCATAATTGTCTCAAAAACGTCTTTTTACGTTTGCTCTATTGGGACTTGGAACTAAACTATGTTCACACTTCGGTTGTTATGTCTCCTTTGTCTTAGTCTACTCTTCCAATAGGAACATATTTTGATTAATGTATTAAGGAACACACTGGGAATGGCAATCTCCAGTGTGTGAGGGTTGATTGTTCTGTCACTGAAAGTGCTCTTAGGCCTATCAACTAAATACAATGTTTGAATTTTTGTTGGATATCAATTTTTACAAATGAGCTGTAAGAAAGCATTTTAGGAGACAATCTAGGAAAACTGAATATGACCTGTATGTATATTACGGAGTTGTTAATTTCATTTGGTGTGATCTGTTGGGTCTTGTGGTTATGTTAAAGATACCCTTATTTGTTGGTGGCATATATTGAAGTATTTCTGGTTGAAATGATATGATGCATTAGGACACTTTTCCAAAAGTGGCACAGTGTTGTGTATCATCGAGGAGACTACTAAGTACTTCCCATATACATTCACCCTTCCTTCTCAATAGAGCCCCAACTTTTAGTTGATCACCTAGCCACTTACCTGAAACATTCATTTGTAGCTAGGTGTGATGAAATGACTAAAATCTGGCCCATGATATATATATATATGCCAATGTTGTACGGAATTTTTGGTAAGTCACCAGAAAATGGTTTTTTGCCCTTCGTCCTTCCTCATGTTGGGAACATGGATATATTGGTTGCAGATTTGTCCCTATATCTGAATATGAGAATGAGAGCAATAGCTTAGAAATGGCAAAGATGCTGGAAGGAGCCTGAATCTTTGATTAACATTAAGCTACTACATAAGCAGTGACTGTCTCTCTCTGGACATCTAAGAAGTTAAATAAATTTTCAGTGAATATATGTGTGTATACTCACCATGTAGATGCTACTATTAATATTTGACTAGGCCGGGCGTGGTGGCTCAAGCCTGTAATCCTAGCACTTTGGGAGGCCGAGACGGGCGGATCACGAGGTCAGGAGATCAAGACCACCCTGGATAACACAGTGAAACCCCGTCTCTACTAAAAAATACAAAAAACTAGCCGGACGTGGTGGCGGGCGCCCGTAGTCCCAGCTACTCGGGAGGCTGAGGCAGAAGAATGGCGTAAACCTGGCAGGCGGAGCTTGCAGTGAGCTGAGATCCAGCCACTGTACTCCAGCCTGGGCGACAGAGCAAGACTCCGTCTCAAAAAAAAAAAAAAAAATTTGACTATACTTGCTTTACCACATATCAAGCATCTATCAATACCCAAAACAAATTTAAAAAGTTAAAAAATAGCTCAATTTTATGCATGCTAAGTATTTAGTAGAAAGTGTACTGATGCCTTCACATTATTTAGAAAGTTCTCAAAAAGACACTTCACAAAAAAAATGTACAATGGCTAATTTTCATGTAAAAAAACCACTTAGTATTATTTGTTAGAGAGATGCAAGTTAAAACCACATTGGGATACTATTTCAAACTCACTCGAATGGCTAAACCTAAGAAGACTGATAAAGCAAGGAGGGCAGGGGTTTGGCATGTGGAACAATTGGAACTCTCAAAATTTGCCTGGTTGAAATGTAAATGGTATAAAAACTGAAAAAAAAATTTGACAGTGTCCTATAAAATTGAATATACATTTACCATATGACCTAGGAATCCATTGCTGGGTTTCCATTAATCCAGCAGCAGTAAAAACTATGTCCACAAAATGATTTGTATACTCATGTTCATAGCAGCATTATTTCAAATAGCCAAGAACTAGAAACACATGTCTATCTACAGAGTGCCTAAACAAATTGTGATTCATACATTAAATAGTAGTCAACAAAAAATGAACTATGAATCTATGCCAAAATATGGGTAAATCTTTAAAAGATTATTCTGGTAGTAAGTACTTTTTCTGGTAAGCTTTCAATGTTATTGCATAATTATTTTAAAAAGATAATCAAGGCTATAAAAATCCATTTTAACCTTATTGTATCTAATAACAATTCTTCAAAATTCATATGTGAACAGTAGTTCCAGAGCTTTTGCTATGTTCCTCTAATTTTATAGTAAGTCCTTCTTCCATTTTAGTGGGGATTTCAAAGAAAGTGGGAGAGAAGAGTGTCTAGCTGCCATGTTGCCTGACAATCGGTGTGCTTTAAAATGTTATTTTTCTTCCAGAATTTCTAATTCCACATAGCAACACACTGTTACTTTAGTGGATATAACCCAGATGTTTCAAGTACTCAGAATGGCTCTGTGGACTTCTGATCTTGAAAAAATAAAAATAATTAGCTTTTAAAATACCTCAGTCAATGAAGCAATGTGATGTGAGTATTGAATTAATGCTCAAGTACAGACATTAATTTTATTTTTAAAGAATGATGAGTGATATGAGAAAATATTTATGATATAATATGAAAAAAGCAGCATACAGTCTAGGGACGCAGGTCAAGTCTCTTAAATCTCTTCAGTCGACTTTTCCCATGAAAAAGAATGTCTATGAAAATTTAAAGTTAGAATAGAGATATTTATCCTCTTTTATAACATCATCATGAAAAGTTCAGAAGGAAGAAAGTTGCTATACAATTTTTTACTTAATGGGCACTCCACAATGTCCAGATGCCACCATACTTTCTAGCGTCCTATCTTTTTATAAGAAGGTATATATTTGGATAAAGAGTTCAGGCTCTAGGCCAGGTGCAGTGGCTCACGCCTGTAATCTTACTCATATATAAAATAGGGGTGATAATAGTACTTTCCTCTTTGCATTGTTATGGAAATCAAATGAGTTAATGTACGCAAAGCACTTAGAATAGAGTGGCACGTTGTTAAGCTTTGAATAAATATTAACTTGAAAAAGAATTGGTGCACACTCATACATCTTCATGAAATTCTAGTGATTACTTGCTGGGGTAAGCAGCTTCTAAAATGGGACCCAGTGATTCCTCCTCTTTGTATGCACACCTTTGTCTAATCCTGTTTCCTTAGTGTAAGCTGGACCTAACACTTGCTTATAATTAATAGCTTATGCAAAAAATGATAGGATGTCACTTCTGAGATTGGGTTATGAAAAATGGCGACTTCCATCTTGCTTGTACTCTCTCTTTTTTCTTGCTCTCTGATAAATCAAGCTGCCATATTGTGAGCTGCCATGAAGGGGGCCCCCTGGAGAGGGTTCCTTGCCATGGTGAGGCAGTGTTGTTGTCTGGGTAAATACCCGAGATTCGTTGTCTCACAGCCACGGAAAAACTAGGATGTGGACACACCAGAGTGAGGTTAAGAGCAGAGGTTTAATAGGCAAAAGGAAGAGAAAGCTCTTTTGCTACACAGAGGGGTCCCAGAGAAATGAGTTGCCACTTCCCCAGTAAAATGCAGGTTTTATAGGTCAGCTTGAGGAGGCAGTGTTTGATTTACATAGGGCATGAGAGATTGGTCGGACCAGGTGTCCAATTTGCATAACGTGCAAAAATGCAGGTGGCTCCACCCTATTTTTATTATGCAAATGGTTTCTCTACCTGGCTGGCGCCATGTTGCCTTCTTCTTTACTGTATTTGTGGTGACAAAGAAAAGGGAAGATGGAGCCTTCACGTTGAACATGCCTGGCTCCCAGGTAGCCCTTTCCTATTGACACAGCTGTTGGCATTCGCCCATGAAAGCTTCCAACTTGCTTACCTATGTTTGCAGCTCAATTTTTCAGGCTCATCTTTGTTAGGAAAGAAATGATTTGGGGACTGCTTTTTATTATGAGAGAAATTTTGCCAATGACTCTGTTGCTCTGTCTGCCTGAATACTTTCTATCTCCTGTATCAATGGCAAGAAACGATGGGTGTTCTCTGGCCTCAAGTCTGTGCCTCCAGTCCAACAGCCTGCAAGTAATGGAATCCTGCCAACAATCATGTAAGTGAGCTTGAAAGAGGACTTTCAAGCACTGAGATGATTGCAGCCCCTTCTGACACTTTGATTAGAGCTTGTGAGAGCACCTAAGCCAGAGAATCCAGCTAAGTCACATGTGGATTTCTGCTCCACAGAAACTGTGACATGTTTGTTATTTTAATTGACTACATTTTGAAAAATTTGTTATGCAGTAATATATAACTAATACATATTTTGGTGCCAGTGGTTGGGTGCTATTGTTAAAAATACCTAAAAATGTTGGAGCTCCTTCAGAACATGGAACAAGGCTGTAAAAAATTTAAGGAGCATGATAAAGCAAGCCTAAATTAGCTCAAAAAACTGTTAGTACAGGCTGGGCATGGTGGCTCATGCCTGTAATCCCAGCACTTTGGGGGGCCAAGGCAGGTGGATCACGAGGTCAGAAGATCCAGACCATCCTGGCTAAGATGGTGAAACCCCGTCTCTACTAAAAGTACAAAAAATTAGCCAGGCATGGTGGTGGGCACCTGCAGTCCCAGCTACTCAGGAGGCTGAGGCAGGAGAATGGCGTGAACCCGGGAGGCGGAGCTTGCAGCAAGCCAAGATCATGCCACTGCAGTCCATCCAGCCTGGGCAACAGAGTGAGACTCTGTCTCAAACAGACGAACAAACAGCACAATTCTGGACCTTGAGAATGCTGCCTCTGAGAGCTCAAAAGGAAGTGAGACTGGATATATACGCAAAATAACTAAAAGCGGGGTCTTAAAGAAATATTTGTACACCCACATTCATAGCAGCATTATTCACAATAGCTAAAACATGGAAGCAACCTAGTGTCCATCAAGAGATGAATAGATAAGCAAAACAGATGCATACAATGAAATGTTATTCAGCCATAAAAAGAAAGACAATTTTGACATATGCTAAAACATAGATAAACCTTGAAGACATAATGCTAAGTGAAGTAAGCTGGTCACAAAAAGACAAATACTATATGATTCCATTTATATGAGGTACTTAGAATTGTCAAAATCAGAGATGGAAAGTAGCATAATGGATACCACGGGTTGGGGATGGGGGCAGTGAGGAGTTATTATTGATAAACTGATACAGAGTTCCAGTTTTACAAGATGAAAAGTGTTATGGAGATGGATGGTGATGATGGTTGCACAACATTAAGAATGTATTGGGCCGGGTGGGGTGGCTCACGTCTGTAATCCCAGTACTTTGGGAGGTGAGGCAAGTGGATCACGAGGTCAAGGAGATCAAGACCATCCTGGCTAACATGGTGAAACCCCATCTCTACTAAAAATATAAAATATTAGCCGGGCATGGTGGCATGCCCTTATATTTCCAGCTACTCAAGAGAGGCTGAGGCAGGAGAATGGCTTGCTGGGAGGTAGAGGTTGCAGTGAGCTGAGATCACGTCACTGCACTCCAGCCTGTGCGACAGAGTGAGACTCCATCTCAAAAAAAAAAAAAAATGTATTTAATACCAAAAAATGATTAAGATGATACATGCTCTGTGTATTTCACCACAATTTTTAGACAAAGGAAGTGAAAAAATATGTTACTGAAAATGGGAGGACAAAAGAAAATGGGAGGAAAAGGGAATCCTTGTTATGTATCAACAGACTACTGTCATCTGCACCTGTGTGGAAAGCAGAAAATGTGCCTAATGAATCTGGCAATCTAGCTAAGATGATCTCTAAGAAGAGTGTTGAAGGAGCTGCCTAGATTATTTTTCCTTCTTATAAAAACACAATAGACATGAATTGAAGGAATAATTGTTAAACAAAAAGGAGCCAGAACTTGATGGTTGTAAAATTCTTATCCTCTCCAGACAGCAAAAAAATGCTAAAGAAATGGTTTCCATGTACTTTCAAGAATAGGTGATCTAGGCCAGGCGTGGTGGCTCATGCCTATGATCCCAGCACTTTGGGAGGCTGAGGTGGGTGGATCACTTGAGGCCAGAAGTTCGAGACTGGCCTGGCCAACATGGTGAAACGCTGTCTCTACTAAAAACACAAAAATTAGCAGGGCGTGGTGGCAGGTGCCTGTAATCCCAACTACTTGGGGGGTTGAGGCAGGAGAATTGCTTGAACTCAGGAGGTGGAGGTTGCAGTGAGCCGAGGTCGTGCCACTGCACTCCAGCCTGGGCGACAGAGTGAGACTCTGTCTCAAAAAAAAAAAAAAAAAAGAATAAGTGGTCTAGAAAAAAGCCAGGGACGCCATTGTACAACATTTTGTTAAGACCTCAGAAAGATCAGAGGACTAGATGATTATTTAGTCTACAAAGAGCCCTTTAAAGAGAGGAAGGATGCATTTCACAAATCTCAAATAATATGGCCTCAGGAAAGTTTGGAATGTTGTCTTCCACAGCCTTCTCAGCAAAGCCCAATGTAGAGAAGAGCTTGTCTGGAAGAGATTATGGGTGTGTCATTTGTCTCCTGTCATCTTGCCGTCATTTCAGTGAGAAGGGATATGGCAGTTGTGGTAGAAATGGAAGAACAGGTACAGATATGAGAAGCTGGGGAGCAGATCCTATAAGACCTGAGGACTAATTGGCTCTGAAAAGTCAGTGCAAGACTCTGAGATCTGGAATAGGCTTTGACCAGGAATAACAGATAGAGTTCTTTGCTGTAAGCAGTAGATGCAGGGTCTTTCTTAAACCAATAAGGAATTTACTAAAATAACCTTGGTAGTTTGCAGAATCTATAGGAGGGTGGGGAACAAGAGTTGGAGGACAGGCAGCAGCCAAAGAAACTGTAGAGGTACAGGAAGTAGGAAGTATGAGATATTGTATTAAGAAAACTGCCCAGGAGGTCACCACTGCTGCTACAGGACTATGCCAACACTCAGTTGTCAACATCTCTTCATCTTTATGTCTTTCATCAGATTCATAGTCCTCGGCAGAGTATCCAGTTGCCTAATCCTGAATTCAGTGCTCATGATCCATGGCTGCAGGAGTGGAGACTGGAAGGATTTTCTACATCACATCCCACAGTTAAAGGAAGAAGGGCACTTACTGGAATATTGATACTACATACAGTTAGGGGTTTGCTGTTTGACCAAGAAAACTTGGAAGATGTCAAGTTTTAGGCAAAGCTGGAGAACTAGCACTGTAGTTGACAAGATATTTCAGTATCCAGTTGGCAGGACTCTATGCCTATTAACCCAAACCTTGGGCTGACTCTTGACTGCTAGTAACTTAGATCCTTTGTTTGGGCTTGGGTCTCTTTGTTCTGAGTTTCCTGGTCTGGATCCCTGGGCCTCTGCTGATCTTGTCTTGCCTCTCTGCCTGTCAGCTCTCTGCCTGAACTCACCTCTCCAGATGTGGCTTCTTATCCTCTTAGCCAGAGGTGCCCACTAGCCTGAATTCTTCATCTGCATTTCCTTCAGACTGCCTGGGCTATTTGCTGCTCAAATCTGGAAATATCAGACTTTCTCGATACTAAGTAACTACCCCCGTCCTACTTAACATTGTAGAAAATGTTTTCATGGTACAACATATTTGTTCATTCCTTCTCTTAAAAGTAGACGTGGCCGGGCCCGGTGGCTCAAGCCTGTAATCCCAGCTCTTTGGGAGGCCGAGATGGGCGGATCACGAGGTCAGGAGATCCAGACCATCCTGGCTAACACGGTGAAACCCCGTCTCTACTAAAAAACACAAAAATCTAGCCGGGCGAGGTAGCGGGCCCCTGTAGTCCCAGCTACTCGGGAGGCTGAGGCAGGAGAATGGCGGGAACCCGGGAGGCGGAGCTTGCAGTGAGCTGAGATCCCAGCCTGGGCC
>NW_012120710.1:9071537-9081580 GCF_000951035.1 Colobus angolensis palliatus | reverse complement strand
ATTATTTATTTTATTATACTTTAAGTTCTAGGGTACATGTGCACAACGTGCAGGTTTGTTACATAGGTAAACATGTGCCATGTTGGTTTGCTGCACCCATCAACTCATCGTTTACATTAGGTATTTCTCCTAATGCTATCCCTCCCCCAGCCCCCTAGCCTCCCACCCAGCAGGCCCCAGTGTGTGATGAAGAACTTTACTCTTAACTGAATACTTAGAAGAAATACAAAAATGATTGTTTATAATATATTACATAATTAATCACACATTTATTCAATGTGCATATGTTATTCAAAGATGATATGATTTTCCAAATACTGGGAAGTTCAAAATAGTTCAGGACAGATGAATAATAGGCATCTGAGGTGATAATTCTATGCTTTCTTAGGAAAGTGGTCTTTTAGAGAATTTCCTATTTTTACTATGGTTAGTATATTTCTTCAGTTCAGGAGACAGAGTACAAAATGTTTTCTCTGTGCCACTACTTCAGTCAAGTCATTAAACCATTTTTTCCATAAGGTCAGCATTATGGCCCTCATCTCACAGATAAAGAGGCAGGGACAAAAGACTCCAATTTTAGAGGTTTAAATCAAGGCAGAAAAGCCCAAATGCAATGTTATTGTACAGTCACTAAATCAGAGTCATACATCTCTGAGGACAAAAAAAAAAAATTCTTTTGAAATTTTAAAAAGAACTTGAAAGAAATTTCTTTTTATCTAAATTTCTAAATGCCTCATATGGTCCTAGATTGAATCATTCCTGCTCTGTCACTTCACCTCTAAGGAATTGACAGCAAAAACACAACTTCGACTGGGCGTGATGGCTTATACCTGTAATCCCAGCACTTTGGGAGGCCAAGTTGGGTGGATCACCTGAAATCAGGAGTTTGAGGCCAGCTTGGCCAATATGGCGAAACCCCGTCTCTACTAAAAATACAAAACATTTGCCAGGCGTGGTAGCACACACTTGTAATCCCAGCTACTTGGATGGCTGAGGCACGAGAATCACTTGAACCTGAGAATTGGAGGTTGCAGTTAGCAGGAATAGTGCTACTGTACTCCAGCCTGGGTGACAGAGACAAAAAAAAAAAGTACAACTTCCTGTTTCTTATGAAAAAGATAAGAGTGGCCTCCATATTCGCCTGGCACAAGTGAAATCAATGAAAAGAGGTCTTCTGCTCACTGGCTGAAAAACTCTGAGAGGTATAAGATGGGAGCTGGAGGGAAGTGATTCAACAGGAACAATGATATTCAAGACAATCATTTCAAGTATTAAAATAGAAAAACTGGAAAGATGATGTGCAACTAAAATTTAGCAATGACAGTTAAAATACTTGTCTCCTATGATACTGAACAAAAGAATGCTTTCTAGAAATGACAATGTGAACAGCAGATAGCTGGGATGGCAACAGCACACAGTTTGTTCTTGTGTTTATGTATGTATGTATTTCCATAAGAACATACTTAAATTATGTTAGAAATCCATAAACTTCTACAGAATTAGATAATAAATAAATACATAAATAAATAAATAAATAATAAATAAGTATGTCATTACCAATTGTAATAGGTGCAAGGAAGAAATGAACAGGGACCAAGCCTATTTTGTGACTCTTCAATACACATGTTATGAGTCAGAGTTGCCCTTCTATCCCAAGCTTTTCTCATCTCTGGGTTTTATCTCTACACAACATACTCTCATGTCTCCAAGCTTTTCCTCAAGTTCTTTCCTCTATTTGAAATGTTATTTTCCCTTATATTTGCAGGTATAGGCATTACATAATCTTTAAAGCACAGCAGGTTTTCCCCTGCCCACCTATTGCGGTCCGTAGCAATAGTTTCAGGGGGTCTCCCTACATCCACCCCTCCTCTCTTGATCCTACTGTCACAGTTATTACATTTTGCCTGGCATTGTAGTTACTTCCCAGTGAGATGATAATCAACTTAAGAATAGGGACTGTGTTTTGTTAATTTATGGCTTCCCTACAGTTCTTTAAGTAGGAGCTCAGTAATGCTTGGATATGATTTCCAAGGTCGTTGATTTCAGATGAAACTATGAGTGTGCTGAGGAAACTCTGAGTTGTACCTGAGTGTGATTCGCTGTCTTTCTCAATCTCCCATGGATGTGCTCTCAGCTGCCTCAATATAGATGAGTCAGATTTGCTCCCTACACCTTAATGGGGAAAGATGGCAGAAAAAATAGGCTGGGTGCCTTCAAACACGTGGGCATAATGCCTTCAAAATCTTGGAGGAAGCAGATGTTGAAAGCTGGAAGAAGTAGAGGAGAAGCCAAGGCTTCTTAAACCATACATCCCTATTACATCAAATTCCGCAATTTTCAATCCTGGCCCTGGTGGAACTATGAAACACTAAAAGAGTTTATATTTTATAAACTTATAAAATTAAATTTATATAGTTACATATTATTATACTTCTTCAATATTAGATATATTTTACTTTCTAACAATGTCATCATCTGAAACTCAAGATAAAGCTAAGTCATTGCATTGAGGAAAAGACTAAGAAGAGGAACTTCTGGACCAATAGTAATTACATCAAGGCACAGTTTACTTACTCAGTGGTGTGATTTTCAGAGACCCCCAAAAAGTCTTCCTACACCTCTTACGAAGGCCTAAAATTTTAGATTTTTATCTAATAATAAAATATTGATATTCAATACCTGGAAGATAAAACTTTACACTTGATATTTTTCTGTTAATTTGAAAGTGCTTTGGAATGAAGTAGAACAAATTACATGAAATCTTTCATCAAAAGCACTTTATTTGGTTCAGAAGGTTTTTTGTGATAAGCCACTTGGGATAGAAACAGATCTGAAGAAGGCTCAAGTGCAAGCACAGCTTCCTAGCGCAGGACCAGGTGAGATTTTTTTTTAATTGTTCTAAGAATAAAGGGAAGAGTAAAGTGAGTCAGAAGCAGAGAGCAGGTGGAGCTAGGTTCAAGTGTGTTGCCTGAGGTTTGGCTACCATGCAGGTCTTAAATGGAACATGTGCCTTCTACCCTGAGCTCTAAGTAAATAGTTGCTCAGAAACAATACATCTTTTGTAACCACTTTTATGTGCTTCAGTCAAATGATGGGATGTGTTTCTGAGCATTTATTAATATTTACTTACTGACAGGTTTATGTATAAATATAGCTATGAAAACTATATGTGAAAAATATATGTGTGAAAACTCTGATAAATTACATTTTCTATGCCAATGAAACTTTGGAGGCAAGATCAAATAGTTTATATCGCCAAAATGGAACTCCATATCAATGAAGAAACACAGAAAAGACTGAACAAGGGAAAAACAGTTGGAGACCAGTAAAGCAGTCTATATCTAGTCAAGAAGAGGTCTAGGATGACAACCATCGATGTTGTATAGCAGAATATTGGGAATATACATTACTTTAGTGAACTGGGATTAGTTTGGATACTGCACGCCTGATCTAAGATAAATATTAACAATAAGCTGCCTGTGACACAAGTCAGCTCAGTGCTCATGATGCCTGTCTGCAATAAGGAAAGAGTGAACACATGTTGTTTATACAACATCTCTCTGTCTGAGGAACCACCTGGATCACACACCTCTTAAGCACCACTTCAGAACCTCTCAATCTCACCTGTCTGCCTAGTTCTGGTTCTGCTAGACCTCCAACTGACCTCACGTAGGAGCCATCTCACAGTGCCTTGTTTCCACTTGTACCATGCAACTTTTGCCTTCCACCCTTAAGTTACATGACACAAATAAAATTCCCTCTTTAAGCAAAGAAAGGTTTATTACTTATAACTAAGAGTATTAACTAGCACAAGGGAAAAGATGCAGTGTCAGGTCCACTAAAAATTGTATCTGAGCCCTCCAAATCCCAGAAGTAGGTATTATTTATTCCATTTTCTAGATGAAGAAACAGGATTGGCAAGGTAAGTGGCTGGCCCAAGGTCACTTGGCTCTTAAATGACAGAACTAGAATTTGAACTAGGTCTAACCCTTAATTCAGTGCCTGTTGCCTCTCAAATACTGATGAGGTAAATGACTGAAATTGAATGCATGGGTTTTTTTTTTTAAAACTAGTCTAAAACAATTATCCAATCTAATAAAATTCAATTTTAAAAAGAGCAAAGAGTGACCCAGTAGAAATGAAAAACAGTTGTGTAGTAGGAATAAGAATGGGGGAAGATGTGAAAAGGAGACCAAGAGTCAGGAAACATGAGTTTTAACCCTGATTCTGTCACTAATCCACTGTGTGGCCTCAGTCAAGTCTCAGAGTCATACAGAATTCAGATAAGAAGGAGACCTCATATTGCATCTTGCTCAATATATTCATTTACCCTCTATGGAAATGGCCCCAGCAATTTCAGTTGCAGCTTGGCCAACATTGTGACAAATGGTGGTAGTGTCACAGTTGGAAGTATTAGTGCCTGGGATGGTTGATCTTGGGAGACAAAGTTTGTGTCCTCAACCTCTCTGCAACCACACTCCATTCTTTCCCCCTTAACTGCTTTCTACTCTCAGACTCACTCAATTGTGCAATTCTGTATCACAGGGGAAATTTTTTCCCTAATTCCATCTAGCTAGTAATTCAAACTTCCCCTTCATGCTTTCATTCCCCAAATTAAGTTCGATGAGACCTTTTTGGACGCATTAACAAGAAGAGAGCAAACAACTATTTAATCTCACTGTGTGCCACACGCTGTTTTTGTTTTTTGAGACAAGGTCTCACTTGGTTACTCAGGCAGGAGTCCAGTGGCATGATCATAGCTCACTGTAGCCTCCAGTTCCTGGAGTGATCCTCCTGCCTTAGCCTCTCAAGTAGGTGGAACTACAGACACACACTTGTCTGGCTTTTTTTTTTTTTTTTATCTTTTAGAGATGGAGTGTTGCTTTATTTTCCAGGCTGGACTCAAACTCCTGGCCTCAAGTGATCCTCCTGCCTCAGCTCCCCAAAGTGTTAGGATTATAGATGTGAACCACCATGCCCCACATATTTTTGGATGCATGATCCACTCTTTTAGTTTTTATGAGGTAGTATCTTATCACATTCATTTTACAGATTGGAAAGCTGAGGTACAGAGAGGTTAAGAGACTTGCCTAAGATGGCATATCTTGTAGTCAGAGGGCTGGGGTCTTTCTTTTGACTGTGCCAAGAATATTCTGTAGGGTTTAACTTTTTAGAGACTTAATTCTAATCTGTGAAATGGGATGCAAAAAAATTGCTTAACTTCCCTGCCTCCTAGCAATGAGTGCACTCATTGTAGTGTCTGAAATATTTAACTTGCTCTATATTGTCTCTAATTTTTATTTTATTTTGAAATTTCATTATACTTTAAGTTCTGGGATACCTGTGCAGGATGTGCAGGTTACATAGGTATACATGTGCCATGGTGGTTTACTGCACCCATCAACCCATCATCTACATTAGGTATTCCTCCTAATGCTACCCCTCCCCTAGACCCCCACCCCCGGACAGACCCTGATGTGTGATGTTCCCCTCCCTGTGTCCATGTGTTCTCATTGTTCAATTCCCACTTATGAGTGAGAACAAGTGGTGTTTGGTTTTCTGTTCCTGTGTTAGTTTGCTGAGAATGATGGTTCCAGCTTCATCCATGTCCCTGCAAAAGACATGAACTCATCCTTTTTTATGGCTGCATAGTATTCCATGGTGTATACGTGCCACATTTTCTTAATCCAGTCTATCATTGATGGACATCTGGGTTGGTTCTAAGTCTTTGCTATTGTGAATAGTGCTGCAATAAACATACGTGTGCATGTGTCTTTATAGTAGCATGATTCATAATCCTTTGGGTATATACCCAGTAATGGGATCACTGGCTCAAATGGTATTTCTAGTTCTAGATCCTTGAGGAATTGCCACACTGTCTTCCACAATGGTTGAACTAATTTACACTCCCACCAACAGTGTAAAAGCATTTCAATTTCTCCACATCTCTCCAGTATCTGTTGTTTCCTGACTTTTTAATGTTCGTCATTCTAACTGGTATGAGATAGTATCTCATTGTGGTTTTGATTTGCATTTCTCTAATGACCAGTGATGACGAGCTTTTTTTTCATAAGTTTGTTGGCTGCATAAATGTCTTCTTTTGAAAAGTGTCTGTTCATATCCTTTGCCCACTTTTTGATGGGGTTGACTTTTTCTTGGAAATTTGTTTAAGTTCCTTGTAGATACTGGATATCAGCCCTTTGTCAGATGCATAGATTGCAAAAATTTTCTCCCATTCTGTAGGTTGCCTGTTCATTCTGATGATAGTTTCTTTTGCTGTGCAGAGGCTCTTTAGTTTAATTAGATCCCGTTTGTCAATTTTGGCTTTTGTTGCCATTGCTTTTGGTGTTTTAGTCATGAAGTCTTTGCCCATGCCTATGTCCTGAATGGTATTGCCTAGGTTTTCTTCTAGGGTTTTTATGGTTTTAGGTCTAACATTTAAGTCTTTAATCCATCTTGGGTTAATTTTTGTATAAGATGTAAGGAAGGGGTCCAGTTTCAGTTTTCTGTGTAAGGCTAGCCAGTTTTCCCAACACTATTTATTAAATAGGGAATCCTTTCCCCATTACTTGTTTTTGTCAGGTTTGTCAAAGAACAGATGGTTGTAGATGTGTGGTGTTATTTCTGAGGCCTCTGTTCTGTTCCACTGGTCTATATCTCTGTTTTGGTACCAGTAACGTGCTGTTTTGGTTACTATAGCCTTGTAGTATAGTTTGAAGTCAGGTAGTATGATGCCTCTAGCTTTGTTCTTTTTGCTTAGGATTGTCTTGACTATGAGGGCTCTTTTTTGGTTCTATATGAAATTTAAAGTAGTTTTTTCTAATTCCGTGAAGAAAGTCATTGGTAGCTTGATGGGGATAGCATTGAATCTATAAATTACCTTGGGCAGTATGGCCATTTTCATGATATTGATTCTTCCTATCCATGAACATGGAAGGTTTTTTCATTTGTTCGTGTCCTCTCTTATTTCCTCAAGCAGTGGTTTGTAGTTCTCATTGAAGAGGTCCTTCACATTCCTTTTAAGATGTATTCCTAAGTACTTTATCCTCTTTGTAGCAATTGTGAATGGGAGTTCACTCTGGATTTGGCTATTGGTGTAAAGGAGTGCTTGTGATTTTTGCACATTGATTTTGTATCAGACTTTGCGGAAGTTGCTTATCACCTTAAGGAGATTTTGGGCTGAGATGATGGGGTTTTCTAAATATACAATCATGTCATCTGGACAGAGACAATTTGACTTCCTCTCTTCCTACTTGAATACACTTTCTTTCTTTCTTTTGCCTGATTGCCCTGGCCAGAACTTTCAATACTATGTTGAGTAGGAGTGGTGAGAGGGGTATCCCTGTCTTGTGCCAGTTTTCAAAGGGAATGCTTCCAGCTTTTTCCCATTCAGTATGATACTGGCTGTGGGTTTGTCATAAGTAGCTCTTACTATTTTAAGATACATTCCATTAATACCTAGTTTATTGATAGTTTTTAGCATGAAGTGGTGTTGAATTTTATCAAAGGCTGTTTCTGCATCTATTGAGATAATCATGTGGTTTTTTTCTTTGGTTCTGTTTATGGATTATGTTTATTGATTTGCATATGTTGAACCAGTCTTGCAATCCCAGGGACGAAGCCAGTCTGATTGTGGTGGATAAGCTTTTTGATGTGCTGCTGGATTCGGTTTGCCAGTATTTTATTGAGGATTTCTGCATCGATGTTTATCAGGGATATTGATGTAAAATGTTCTTTTTCGTGTGTGTGTCTCTGACAGGTTTTGATATCAGATGATGCTGGCCTCATAAAATGAGTTAAGGAGGAGTCCCTCTTTTTCTCTTGTTTGGTATAGTTTCAGAAGGAATGGTACCAGTTCCTCTGTACCTCTGGTAGAATTCGGCTGGGAATACATCTAGTCCTAGACTTTTTTCAGTTGGTAGGCTATTAATTACTCTCTCAATTTCAGAACTTGTTATTGGTCTATTCAGGGATTCAGCTTCTTCCTGGTTTAGTCTTGGGAGAGTGTATGTGTCCAGGAATTTATCCATTTCTTCTAGATTTTCTAGTTTGTTTGCATAGAGGTGTTTATAGTATTCTCTGATGGTAGTTTGTATTTCTCTGGGATCAGTGGTGATATCCCCTTTATCATTTTTTATTGTATCTATTTCATTCTTCTCTCTTCTTTATTAATCTGGCTATCAGTCTATCTATTTTGTTAATATTTTCAAAAAACCAGCTCCGGATTCACTGATTTTTTTCAAGGGTTTTTGCGTCTCTATCTCCTTCAGTTCTGCTCTGAATCTTAGTTATTTCTTGTCTTCCACTAACTTTTGAATTTGTTTGCTCGTTTCTCTAGTTCTTTTAATTGTGATGTTAGGGTGTCGATTTTAGATCTTTCCCGCTTTCTCCTGGGGTATTTAGTGCTATAAATTTCCCTCTAAACACTGCTTTAGCTGTGTCCCAAAGATTCTGATTCACTGTATCTTTGTTCTCCTTGATTTCAAAGAATTTATTTATTTCTGCCTTAGTTATTTACCCAGTAGTCATTCAGGAGAAGGGTGTTTAGTTTCCATGTACTTGAGCAGTTTTAAGTGAGTTTCTTAATCCTGAGTTCTAATTTAATTGCACTGTGGTCTGAGAGACTGTTTGTTATGATTTCCATTTTTTGCATTTGCTGAGGAGGGTTTTACTTCCAATTTTGTGGTCAGTTTTAGAATATGTGTGATGTGGTGCTTAGAAGAATGTATATTCTGTTGATTTGGGGTGTAGAGTTCTGTAGATGTCTATTAGGCCTGCCTGGTCCAGGGATGGGTTCAAGTCCTAGATATCCTTGTTAATTTTCTGTTTTATTGATCTAATACTGACAGTGGGGTGGGAGTGTAAGTCTCTTTGTAAGTCTCTAAGAACTTGCTTTATGAATCTAGGTTTCCTGTATTGGGTGCATATATATTTAGGATAGTTAACTCTTCTTATTGCATTAATTCCTTTACCATTATGTAATGCTCTTGTCTTTTTTGATGTTTGTTTAAAGTCTGTTTTATCAGAGACTAGGATTACAACCCCTGCTTTTTTTCTGCTTTCCATTTGCTTGGTAAATCTTCCTCCATCCCTTTATTTTGAGCCTATGGGTGTCTTTGCACATTAGACGGTCTCCTGAATATAGCACACCAATGGGTCTTGACCCTTTATCCAGTTTGCCCATCTGTGTCTTTTAATTCTGGCCTTTAGCCTGTTTACATTTAAGGTTAATGTTGTTATGCGTTAATTTTATCCTGTCATTATGAGGCTAGTTAGTTATTTTGCTCGTTAGTTGATGCAGTTTCTTCATAGTGTCCATGGTCTTTACAATTTGGTATGTTTTGCAGTGGCTGGTACTGTTTTTTCCTTTCCATATTCAGTGCTACCTTCAGGCTCTCTTGCAAGGCAGGCCTGGTGCTAACAAAATCTCTCAGCATTTGATTGTCTGTAAAGGATTTTATTTCTCCTTTGGTTAGGAAGCTTAGTTTGGCTGGATATGAGCTTCTAGGTTGAAAATTCTTTTAAGAATGTTGAATATTGGCCCCCACTGTCTTCTGGCTTGTAGGGTTTATGCTGACAGATCCACTGTTAGTCTGATGGGCTTCCTTTTGTGGGTCACCTGACCTTTCTCTCTGGCTGCCCTTAACATTTTTTCCTTCATTTCAACCTTGGTGAATCTGAAGATTATGTGTCTTGGGATTGATCTTCTTGAGGAGTATCTTTGTGGTGTTGTCTGTATTTCCTGAATTTGAATGTTGACCTGTCTTGCTAGATTGGGGAAGTTCCCCTGGATAATACCCTGAAGAGTGTTTCCCAAGTTAGTTCCCTTCTTCCCATCACTTTCATGTATACCAATCAAATGTAGGTTTGGTCTTTTCACATAGTCCCATATTTCTTAGAGGCTTTGTTCATTCCTTTTTGTTTGGACAAATGGAGGCAAGATGGTGCACTTCCGGGTTCTTCATCACCAACTTTTCCCGCGCACGCAAAAATGCAGCTGGCGCCCGGGAAGGTGCAGACCAACCAGGCATGCGCCAGGTGAC
>NW_012120710.1:9069854-9070209 GCF_000951035.1 Colobus angolensis palliatus | reverse complement strand
CTTTCCACTGTGGCGTGATTAACCTCAGCAATTTCTGCCAGCGGCTAGGCAAGTGGTCCGAAATTAATTACATACAAGGCTTTTGGGCCTTATGCTCTCATCCCGACCTGCCCTATACTCCTCCTCTCCCCGCTCTCTCCACCCCCTCCCTTCCTGCCCAGACTCCTCCTCCTCCCCCCATCCAGACTCCTCCTTCCTCGTCCTTATCTACTAGTAATCCACTCAGTCCCGTGCCTCCTTCGGGGCCCCCAACTGGCTGTCTTGAGTCCCCTATCTCTGCACACACCCGCTCTAAGTGCCCTGCCCCACACCCTCCTACAGTGTTAGCACCTTTGCGAGAGGTGGCTGGGGCAGA